>NC_138555.1:51200748-51472716 GCF_964273705.1 Natrix helvetica
CGTGTTGGCTCAGGAAGGAGGAGAATGAGGAGCAGCAGCTGGTTGGGTGCAGGGAGGAAAGAGCTCTAGTTCTCCTACGCTGCACAGGGCTCTCCTTGCGCAGGGCTCTGGAACTCTTCCCTCTCTGCATCCAGAGAGGGGACCGACCTGAGTCTGGCGCTGAGGAGTCTCCTGCGCAGCGCAGCCAGCTACTCACTTCTCAGTGGCGGCAGCGGAAGGAGTCGCTGTCCCCGCCGCCGTGATCCCAGCCCAAGAGGGTATTTTGCTTGCACGCGCAAGAAAGTGATGAAAGAGAAAAGGGGAGAAAGAGAGATAGAGAGATAAATGAAAGAGAGCTGGAAGGAGAGATTGGGAGGGAGGGAAAATAGAGGGAAACAAATTAGAGGGAGAAGGGGGAGAGGGAGAAAGAAATGAAAGAGAGCTGAAGGGAGAGAATGAGAGAGGGAAAAGAAAGGGAAACAAATCAGGGGGAAAGAAAGGAAGAGAAAAGAAAGAATGCATCTGAAAATAAGATAATTTATAATTTTGGATAATGTATTATATTGTCAAACTCAAAAGAAATCAAAATATATATCCTATTGCTGTTAGTACAATCTTGCCAGCTTCTTCACTATGAAAAGATTACAGAGAAGCAATTTCCTACAATTGATAACTTTATTTTGGATTTGCTATCATATTCAATGAGAAAGAAAGAAAAAGGAAGAGGGAAAGGGAAGGAAGGAAAGAAAGGAGGGAAGGAAGAAGAGAAAGGGAGAGGAAAAATAGGAAAAAACAGAAATGAGAGGGAGGGGGAGAGAAGAGAGAGAGACCCTATTCTCACAGAAAGCACTGAGCCATGAAACCTTGGTAGGCATGTCTGGGGGGGGGGATATCATGTGACTAGGTGGGTGTGATGTTGAGTTGGCCACACCAACTCATGAGTTGAACACTGTCGGCTGCCCCCCCCCGTTAGCCATGTCATCTCCTCGTTCCATCTCCCCGTGATGTCATCCCGTTTGGTTGATGCCACACTGTCCTCTATGTTATACTGCGACAGAACTTTACTCCCTTCGGGAGCTCTCCCTTTCCCGGGGATGGCCTTCTTGCCTATCAAGATGCTTCCTTAATGACGGATCTTGGGATCCCAAGAGGTGGCATGGGAAGAAGAGACTTCTTAGGGGTTTCTTACAGGGGTTCCTAAATCAAATTTTAAGGGGGGGGGGGGGAGTCTGCAGGGCACAGTCCAGAGCTAACTAATGGGGGCGGGGTGGGAGTGCTGGGAAGGGTTGGGATTCCAGGGGAGACATTAAGCCATTCTATTGGGGGGTTCACCATCTCTACTGTTTGTGGGAGAGGCAGATATGGTGGGGGCCGAGGGCCAAATTATGTTCGGGGGACGCGGATTTGCTGTTTAAGAGCGATCGCGCGTTCCGACCTCATCGCCCTTCTCGCACCCCCGGGTGCTCGGGATTACAGGACCCCGGTCTCCGGCTGGTGTCGCTTAACGCCAGGTCCGTGGTACATAAGGCTCCCCTCATTTACAACCTCATACAAGAGGGTAGAGCGGATCTGGTGTACATTACGGAGACCTGGTTTGGCCATGACAGGGGTGTGAGTCTCCCTGCTACGTTTCATCAGCCCTGCCGGAGCTGCTAGATGTATTAGCCGGATTGGCGGTTGATTTCCCCAGGCTTATGATCCTGTGGGATTTCAATCTGCCTTCCATTGGCGAGACATCCGAGTCAGCTCGGGAGTTCATGGCTTCCATGATGGCTATGGACCTAACTCAGTTAACTCAAGACCCCACCCATAACAGGGGACACACGCTCGACCTGATTTTTGTCTATGGGCAGTGGATGAATGGTCTAGATTTATTTTATTATTTATTATTTGATTTGATTTGATTTCTAGACCGCCCCCTCTCCCCGAAGGGATTTAGGGGATATTTCTATCCAACCCTTGTCATGGTCTGATCATTTCCTCATCAGGCTTGACTTCCATACTGCTACCCCTCACCGCAGGGAGGCGGAACTGACTAGATGGTTCCGCCCCAGGCACCTGATGGACCCTGAAAGGTTCCTTATGCAGCTTGGGACTTTTCCTGAATCCCTTGCTCACAGCTCGGCCGAAGCCCTAGTGGAAGCCTGGGATAGGGCGGCCACTGGGCCTTGGATCGCTTTGTGCCTTTGCGGCTTCTGACCCGGTGTCAATCCCGGGTAGCTTCCTGGTTTATCGAGGCGCTCTGGGAGATGAAACGCCGGAAAGATGCCTAGAGAGTGGTTGGAGGGCCAGCTGGTCCGAATCTGATCGAACACTAGTAAGAATTCATATTAAATCCTACTTAGTGGCAATAAAAGCGGCAAAACGGCAACATTTTTCCGCTCTTATCATGTCCGCAGATAACTGCCCAGCCGCCCTGTTTAGGGTGACTCTCTCCTTACTAACCATGGAACTGGGAAAGACCCCTTGCAGGGTAGGGCTGAAGAATTTGTTCAGTATCTGCAGGATAAAATCACTCAGATCCGGACAGGCTTGGACTCTGGGTAGATTCGGAGAGCCGACGGGGATGAATCTTGTGGAGACAATCTGGGATGAGTTTGACCTGTGACCCCCGAGGGCATGGACAGGATTATGGGGAGACTCGGTGCTGCCACTTGTGTCCTGGACCCGTGTCCCTCTTGGTTAGTTTCGGCTTTCCGGGAGGTGACACGAGGCTGGCTCCAGGTGATTACGAAAGCTTCATTGAGAGAGGGGTTCTTTCCCACCGCCTTGAAGGAGGCGGTGGTGAGGCCCCTCCTTAAGAAGCCTTCCCTGGACCCAGCTTCTTTAGCCAACTATCATCCGGTCTCCAACCTTTGCTTTGTAGCGAAGGTTGTCGAGAGTGTGGTAGCACGTCAGCTTCCCCAGTACCTGGATGAAGCTGCCTACCTGGATCTGTTTCAGTCGGGTTTCAGGCCCGGGTACAGCACAGAGACGGCATTGGTCACCCCTCCTGTTCAATATATATATGAAACCACTGGGCGAGATCATCCGTGGTTTTGGGGTATGGTATCATCAATATGCTGATGATACCCAACTTTTCATCTCTACCCCAAAACACCCAAACGATGCCCTCAACCTGATGTGTCCCTGGTTGGGCCACGAGGGAGGTGTACCCCTCGTGGACATGTGCCCACCAGGTTATCGAGCATTCCACCAGCCACGGGCCCAGGGTAGGGGCGGTGGGGTAGCGGTAATTATCCAGGAAGACCTGGAGCAGAGAGAGTTCACTGTGCCACAGACATCCGGGTGTGAATCCCTTGTCGTGAGATGGGGCCCAAGGAGACAGTTGGGCCTGCTGATTGTATACCTGGCTCCTCGCTATACATCAGCGGCCCTCCCTGAGCTCCTCGAGCTGATCACAACGATGGCAGTTGAGACCCCCAAACTTTTGGTCATGGGGGACTTCAACTTGCCATCGGTGGGAGAAGCATCTGAGGTGGTTCAGGAGTTCATGGCTTCCATGACAGCCATGGACCTGACTCAGTTAATTCAGGGTCCCACACACGAGGGAGGCCACACACTGGATCTTGTTTTTGTCTCTGACCAGTGGACGAGTGATCTGGGAATAGGGGACATAGCTATTACTCCCCTGTCATGGTCAGACCACTCACTTCTCTGACTTGACTTCCCTGGTGCTACCCCCCGCCGCGGGGAGGCGGAACCGGAATGTCCTAGATGGTTCCGCCCCAGGCGCCTGATGGAACCGGAAAGGTTCCAGACGGAGCTTGGGCCACCTCCTGTAGACCTGACCCGCCCCCGGATAGAGGACCTAGTAGCCGCCTGGAATAATGCGGCTGCCGGGGCCTTAGACCGGGTGGCGCCTTTGCGGCCTCTCCTGCGGCAACGAACCACCCTGGCCCCTTGGTTCACCGAGGAGCTAAGGGTGATGAAACGCCACAAGAGACGCCTAGAGAGCCGATGGAGATCCTCCTGTTCCGAACTTGACCGAACACAGGTACGAACCTACTTAAGGACATACCTTGTGGCAATAAGAGCGGCCAAACGTCGACATTGTGCCGCCCTTATTGCGTCCACAGATAACCGCCCTGCCGCCCTGTTTCGGGTGACCCGCTCTCTTCTTTCGCAGAGACCGCAGGAAGCCCCTTTACAGGGCAGGGCAGAGGAATTTGGGAAATATTTGCAGGATAAAATCGCTCAAATCCGGAGGGAATGGGTCCCACTCAGTGGGCTAGGAGGGATGCCCCAGGCGAGTCTTGAGAGACCATTCTGGGAGGAGTTTGACTCGGTTGCCATCGAGGATTTGGACAGGTTACGCGGGCAACTACAAGCCACCACATGTTCATTGGACCCGTGTCCCTCCTGGCTTGTACTGGCATCCTGGGAGGTTACACGAGACTGGCTCTTGGTGCTAGTGAACGCTTCATTGGGCGAGGGGTTCTTACCGGCCGCCTTGAAAGAGGCGGTTGTGAGACCCTTACTCAAGAAGCCTTCCCTGGACCCAACGGAGCTAGCCAATTACCGTCCTGTCTCCAACCTTCCTTTCTTAGCGAAGGTTGTAGAGAGTGTGGTGGCCCAACAGTTCCCACGTCACCTGGAGGAGAATGATTATCTAGACCCGCGCCAGTCCGGCTTCCGACCCGGGCACAGCACAGAGATGGCCTTGGTCGCGTTGGTAGATGATCTCTGGAGGGCCAGGGATAGGGGTTGTTCCTCTATCCTGGTCCTATTAGATCTCTCAGCGGCTTTTGATACCATCGACCATGGTATCCTCCTGCACCGGCTGGAGGGGCTGGGGGTAAGGGGCACCGTTCTACGGTGGTTCTGCTCCTACCTCTCCGACCGGACGCAGCGTGTGTTGGCAGGGGAGCAGAGGTCGTCCCTGAGGCCTCTCACTTGTGGGGTGCCGCAGGGGTCAGTCCTCTTGCCTCTCCTGTTCAACACATATATGAAACCGCTGGGTGAGATCATCCGTGGTTTTGGGGTGGGATATCATCTGTACGCTGATGATACACAGCTGTACATCTCCACCCCAAACCACCCCAACGAGGCCATTGAAATGATGTCCCGGTGTTTGGAAGCCGTACGGGTCTGGATGGGTGACAACCGACTCAAACTCAACCCCTCCAAGACGGAGTGGCTGTGGCTTCCGGCCCCCCGGTTCAACCAGCTAATTCCAACACTGGCCATTGGGGGCAAACAACTGGCCCCCATGGAACGGGCGCGCAATTTGGGCGTCCTCCTAGATGCCCGGCTGTCTATGGATGACCATGTGGCAGCCGTGGCAAGGGGGGCGTTCCACCAGGTTTGCCTGGTGCGCCAATTGCGTCCCCTATTGGACCGGGATGCCCTTCGCACAGTCACTCACGCGCTGGTGACGTCCCGCCTAGACTACTGTAATGCTCTCTACATGGGGCTTCCCTTGAGATGCACTCGAAGACTGCAGCTGGTCCAGAACGCGGCCGCGCGGGTGATTATGGGGAGTACGAGATACTCCCATATAACACCTCTCCTGCGCGAGCTGCACTGGCTTCCTGTGGTCTATCGGGTGCGTTTCAAGGTATTGATTACCATCTTCAAAGAGCTCCATGGCACAGGACCTAGCTACATGCGGGATCGCATCCTGCCCCATACATCCCTACGACCAATTCACTCTCACAGAGAGGGACTTCTCCGGGTGCCGTCCACTAAGCAGTGCCAGAGGGCGGCGCCCAGGAGTAGGGCCTTCTCTGTGATGGGCCCAGCCCTCTGGAATGACCTCCCCCCGGATATTAGGATTACCACCGACCTCCGCTCCTTCCGTTCAAAACTCAAGACCCACCTTTTTCAACTAGCAGGCCTGGCTCAACCATAGCTCCATTTTATTCCTCCTGGCAATTTTTAAACTTGTAATTTCCATTGGGGTTTTAATTTAACTTATTTTAATATTTCTATGTTATTATAATGATTGTATTGTGTTTTATACCTCCTCCGTACAATGTGTAATTTTATAATATGTGTTTTTATTTATTGTACGCCGCCCCGAGTCCCTTTGTGGAGAGGGAGCGGCTAACAAATTTAATAAAATAAATAAATAATAAATTATAATAATGTCCCAATGCCTGGAGGCTGTGTGGATCTGGATGGGGAGGAACAGGCTCTAGCTCAATCCCTCCAAGACTGAATGGCTGTGGTTTCCGTCATCCCGATTTGTGCATCTTGTTCCATCTTTGGTGATAGGGGGAGAAATTTTAGCCCCCTCAGAGAGGGCCTGCAATCTGGGAGTCCTCCTGGATACGCGGCTTAGTTTAGAAGAACACCTGACCCCGTGACCAAGGGGGTCTTTTACCAGGTTTGCCTGGTACGTCAGTTGCGCCCCTTCCTGGATCGGGGATGCTCTGTGCACAGTCACTCATGCCCTCGTCCTTTCTCGCCTGGACTACTGCAACGCTCTCTACATGGGGCTGCCCTTGAAGAGCACCCGGAGGCTTCAGCTGGTCCAGAATGCGGCTGCGCGGGTTATCATGGGGGTACCTAGGTGCTCCCATGTTACACCCCTTTTAGGCGGCCTGCACTGGTTGCCGTTTGTTTTCCGGGTGCGATTCAAGGTACTAATTATGACCTTTAAAGCGCTCCATGGCTTAGGCCCAGGGTACCTGCGAGACCACCTACTGCCACCAGTAGCCTCCCACCGTCCACTGCGATCCCACAGAGTTGGCCTCCTCAGGGTGCTGTCGGCCACATTGTTGGCTGGTGACCCCCAGGGGGAGAGCCTTCTCTGTGGGAGCGCCTTCCCACTGGAATGAGCTGCCCCCGGAGCTTTGCATAATCACCGACCTCCAGTCCTTCCGACACACCCTAAAAAGTTGGCTTTTCCAGCAAGCCAGCCTGGCCTGAACAGAATAAAATAAATGATTAATTTAATTGTTAATTGTAATCTAATTTTTAAAATTTTATTGTTAATATTAATTGGGTTTGTTTTTGGATACTTTATTTAATTTCCTTTTTAACTTTTGTAATATGTGTATTTTTTTATGTTGTACGCCGCCCTGAGTCCTTTGGGAGAAGGGCGGCATATAAATCCAATAAAGAAACAAACAAACAAACAAACGCACCCAGGTTTTGTGGCTCCCGGTGCTACATAGTAGCAATGAAAATAATTTTATGGTTGGCGGTCACCACAACGTGAGGAACTGTATTAAAGGGTCGCGGCATTAGGAAGGTAGAGAACCACTGCTCTAGAAAGAGTGCAGAGAAGAGCAACAAAGATGATTAGGGGACTGGAGACTAAAACATATGAAGAACGGTTGCAGGAACTGGGCATGGCTAGTTTAATGAAAAGAAGGACTAGGGGAGACATGATAGCAGTGTTCCAATATCTCAGGGGTTGGCACAAAGAAGAGGGAGTCAAACTATTCTTCAAGGCACCTGAGGGTAGAACAAGAAGCAATGGGTGGAAACTAATCAAGGAGAGAAGCAACTTAGAACTGAGGAGAAATTTCCTGACAGTTAGAACAATTAATCAGTGGAACAGCTTGCCTCCAGATGTTGTGAATGCCCCAACACTGGAAGTCTTTAAGAAGATGTTATATAGCCATTTGTCTGAAATGGTATAGGGTTTCCTGCCTAGGCAGGGGTTGGACTAAAGACCTCCAAGGTCCATTCCAACTCTGCTATTGTATTGTATTGTATGTAAGAAGAAAGGGAGACAGAGGAGGAGGAAGGAGAAGTAGTAGTAAAGGCAAGAAAGGGAAGTGGAGGAGGAAGGAGGAGTAAAGTGAAGAAGGAACGGAAGTGGAGGAGGAGGAAGGTGGTGGTGAAGGAGGAGGAGGAGTAAAGTGAAGAAGAAAGGGGTGACGGGGAGGAGGAAGGTGAAGGAGGAGGAGTAACGTGAAGAAGAAAGGGAAGTGGAGGAGGAAGATGAAGAAGAAAGGGAAGAGGAGGGAGAAGAAAGGGAGGAGGAAGAGGGAGAAGAAGAGGAGGAAGTACTGGAGGGTGGGGGGTGTTCCTTGCTGCTCTCTGAGCCGGGCCATTTCCTTGCAGACAGTTAAGTCCTCCCCATCATACAGGGCCAGACGTCAAATGTTGGCCGTTATGATCTGGAGGCAGAAACCCCCCTCCTCCCTCCACTCTTGAATTCACAACGCCTATCTAGCTGCTTGCCCGATTGTGGCTGGGGTTGCGCAACGTGTACGGAGAAAAGCATGTGTGTGCGCATGCGTACGCACGCATGCACGTGCACAAACACATGAGCTTGGGCATGGACGCACAACCACACAGGGCCACCTGGGGACTCCCTCTCTCTTACCTCTGTGTCTGCTTTCTCTAAGATCACCAACTCTTTGGGATCCACTGTTCTCCAGCTAAAGGGAGAAAAACAGAGGTGATTGATTGCTTGATTTGCGGGGTGACCGTTTGAAGTTACAATGGCCCTGAAAAAAGGGACCCGTTTTTCACTTTTATGACACTAGCAACATGCCCAGGGTCATGTGATCAGGATTCAGACGCTCAGCAAAGGACTCGGGTTTATGACAGTCAAAGGTCACGTGATCCCCTTTGGCGACCTTCTGACAAGCAGTCAAGGGGGAAGCGGGATTCGCTTAATGACTGTGTGGCTGACTTAACCACTGTAGGGATTCACTAAACGACGGTGATAAGGATGGTCATAAAATGGGGCAAAACTCACTTAAGGAATGCTTCACTTAACCATGTGACTCACTCAGCAACCACAGGGATTCCCTTAATGATGGTGGCAAGCAAGGTTGTAAAATGGGGCAAAACTCACTTCATGTAACAACCATGTGACTCACTCAACAACCGCAAGGATTCACTTAACAATGGTGGCAAGGAAGGTCCTAAAATGGGGCAAAACCCATTGAACAATGCTTCACTTAACTACTGTGTGGTTCACTCAGCAGCCAGTGATTCCCTTAAAGACGGCGGCAGGAAAAGTGGGGACAAACTCACTCAACAAGCTTTCCTTAACAACCAAGTGTCTCCCTTAACCACCCTCTTTCTCCGCAACAGAAAGTTGGTGCCAGCATTGTGGTCATGAAGTCGAGGATTCCCCGGTAATGGAACAACTTCCTCAAATTAAATTCAAACTTATTCTTCAATTCCTAAAATTCCAGATTCCGGATTCCTCCGGAAATCGATATGAGTATCCACACCCCACACATCTGCCCCCAAATAAATAACTAAAATAAAGGAACTCACCTGGGGGTTAAAATCTCTTTATATTGCAGCTTTTCCACCCGGGTGGCGGCGGCCATGGACATGGGAATGACGATGTTGTTGATATCGTAGGAAGATTCCACTTTTTTCTTTTTGGCAGGCTGCTCGGGGGTGTGTATGTGAAAAAAACACAACATGCAATTGGTGAAACAAACCAACCAACAAAAGACAATGCCCGCCCGGGGCGTTTTATCTCTGAATCCCGAAAGGGTCTTTTGGGGGGATTTTGATGGGATGGACATGAGGCAACGGCCCTGGTGGGCTTCCCTATTACACAATGGGATGTGTGTAGCTCGGGGTTGAAGGGGTGGTCTGTCTGAGTGGGGTGGGGTCAGCGGTTGTCTTGCAGACGTTTCATGAGACCGCTAGGTTACACCATCAGTGTTAGAAGGAAGGGGAGAGGGGTTGCAGAGTAGGTGAAGGACTGTGGGTTCCTTGGTGCTCTTTGAGCTGGGTGGTTTTCTATCAGACGTTTCATGACCCTAGAGAACACCATCAGGGTTAGGGTTAGGGTTAAGGTAGGAAGGAAGGAAATGGGCGCTGGTTCTTACCTGAGACGCCCTTTCTCTGGACGGTGGAGATAGTGAGGCTAGGTTTACTCCATCCATTATCCAATTGGACAGTATCTACAATCTGTGATGTCATCTTGCACTGGTGACTCCTCCCAACTTTTGATGAAGTTTTGACTGTAGACTGGCGTGAGAAATGCAAAAACAACAAAACGCACATGCAAAACAAAAATGTGCTCTCTCTGTATTCCTCCATGTCACCTGGGACCGGACCTGCACCAGGGTGGGGCTGGCTGCTATCTCCACCATCCAGAGAAAGGGCGTATCAGGTAAGAACCAACACCCATTCTCCAATGTTGGTGGAGATAGCAGCCAGGCTGGGGCATACCAAAGTAGGTGCTGTCCTGTAGGGTGGGAAAATGTCTGGTGTGATTCACATTATGCGACATGCACCTGTTGTAGCACCCTCTGGCCAAATGTGGCATCAGCTGATGCATATCTGTCCAGCTTGTAGTGCCGGATGAAGGGTGTTGGTGATGTCCAGGTGGCAGCCCGACAGATCTCTTTGATGGGTGCTTGTGTAGTCCATGCTGCTGTGGTGGCCGCGCTCCTTGTGGAGTGGGCTGCGATGTGATGTGGCGGTGGAAGGGCCTGGCCTTCATAGGCCAGTCTGATGCATGCTCTAATCCAGCGGCCAATGACCGATGGCGTGGCCTTGACCCCGAGGGACTCCTTTGTCAAAAGGACACGAAGAAGGCCTCTGATCTTCGGAAGGAGGCCGTGTGGTTGATGTACACTCGGAGCGCCCTACGGATGTCAAGTGAATGCCACTTACGTTCAAGTTGCCATTGAGGGGACGGACAAAAGTCCGGTAGGACCAGTTCCTGAGCCCTGTGAAATTTATAATTAATCTTTGGATTATATGATGGATCGAGGCGTAACACCACCCTGTCAGAGTGGAAGATGCATAGTTCCTGCCTGACTGACAGGGCAGCTAGGTCAGAGACTTGCCTAGCCGTTGTTATGGCTATGAGGAACGTGGTTTTGAGCGAAAGGTGACGTAGGGACGCCAAGCGTAAGGGCTCAAACGGAGAAGAGGTAAGAGCCTCCAGGACCTTGGGCAAGTCCCAGGTCAGGAACCTGTGGACGACCAGCGGGTGAAGGTTGGAGGCGCCCCAGAGGAATCCGCTGACGAGTGGTGATCGTAGAGCCGGTGAGAGGCCGGGAAGGACCAATGAAAGGGCCGTCACCTGTCTCCGCAGAGTGTTGGGGGAAAGACCCTGTTCTAGTCCCCGATGGAGGAAGTCCAGCACCTGGGGAATAGACGCTGCGGAAGCTTTAATGTTGTGGGTGGAACACCAACGATGGAATGCTTGCCAGGTGGCGTCGTAGATGCAGTTTGTGGAGGCTCTGAGAGACGTCTGGATGGTGTTGATGACGGTAGCGGAAAGGTTGCCCGCAGTCAAGGCTAATTGTAACCACTGCAGCTCCGGGTGCTGGATTGACCCCTGGTGGAGAGAGATGACCAATGGGGGGATGCGCCAAGGAGGAGCGACCAATAAGTTCACTAGATCGGCGAACCAGGGGCAGCATGGCCAGGTGGGCGCCAGAAGTAGGAGCTCCGCCTCCTGGTCCAGAAGTTTGCGGATCACTCATTGGATGAGTGGAAGCGGTGGGAACGCATACAGGAGGCCGGGGGGCCACTGGCATCTGAGGGCGTCTGTGCCTTCCGCGTTCGGGTCCGTGTACTAGGAGAAGTAGCTGGGCACCTGATGGTTGGTCGAGGACGCAGAGAGGTCCAGGACTGGCAGGTCGAAGCGGTGGACCAGGGTCTGGAAAAGGTCTGGATGCTCCACTCCGCCTGGTCTATTCGGGAGCGACAGAGCCAGTCTGCCTGGACATTTGAGATCCCTGAAATGTGTTCCGCTTTGAGGGATGCCAGGTGTGACTCCTCCCATAGGCCCAACCGGTTGACCTCCTGCATGGGGCCCCAAGACCGGGTGCCCCCGCCTGTTGATGTGGACTTTGGTTGTTGTGTTGTCGGTCAACACCAGTCCCATACTGTGTCCTGGAACTGTAGCAATGCTAGACGGACTACCCGCAGTTCGAGCCAGTTTATGCTGTTCTGTCGCTCTTGATATGACCACCTGCCCTGTGCTATGAGGTTCTGCGTGTGGAAAACAATGTGGCGGTTCAATGTTTTTAGGTCGAGTATCACTCTCCACCCCCCTGGGGTGGAGCCTTCGGGATGACAAACAGGAGAGAATGGAAACCTAGCCCTTGCTGTTGTTTTGGCACTGGCTGGATGGCCTGAATGTCCAACAAGTGCTGAATTGCCTGTTCCATCAGAAGTTGCTTCTGAGGGTCCCGAGACAGTGGGCATTGAATGAAGTGCTCCTGAGGGGTGGAGAGGAACTCTAGGGAAAGATCGAATTTGATTGTTTTCCTCACCCAGGCGTCCATCGTTTCCTCCCATTGATGGGCGAAGAAGGCCAGGCGGCCCCCGATAGGATGTGTCCAGGCAGTCACTTCTGCCGTCTGAACTGGCGATTGCCTCCCCTTCGATAGGATCTCTTAGGGGGGAAGTGCTGGTTCTTCCTGTTGGATCTGTCCTGTTGATTAACCTGCCTGGACTGGGGAGGTCACTGTGGACGAGGGAAGGTGAATCCCCCCGTCCGACCCTCGAAAGGGCGACGGTTTAAAGTAAGGGGTAGGCCTGGCCTCAGGACGCTTGTAAATAGAGGTAAATAGAGGAAAGGACTTTCCTCTTGTCTTTGGATTCCATCAAATAAGGATCCAGGGGGGTCCCAAATAACTGCCCACCCCTATAGGGGGAAGTGACAAGGCGCCATTTGGGTCTAACGTCTGCCTGCCAGGGCTTGAGCCATAACAGGCTGGGGGCCGTAACTGAGGCGGCCATGGCCCTGGACGCAAATCTTCCTGCATTAAGGGATGCGTCTGCTGCGTACTCCATGGCCGCCTTGATCTTATGAGGTCCCTGTGAGACCTAGTGTCTCTGGTTTCAAGTCTCTCTTGAAGTTGTTGAATTCAGACCAGGGAGGCCCTGGTAAAGAAGGATGTGGCTGTGGCAGCTCGCACTGCCCAAGCCCCTGCCTGAAACCCCTTGACTAGAGTTTGCTCTGATCTCTTTTTCTCAAGTTTGAGGACCTCCTCAGGCCCCCCACGACCACCGTAGGCAGTGGTGGGTTTCAAAAATTTTTAGAACTTCTTCTGTAGGTGTGGCCTGCTTTGTGGGAGTGGCTTGCCGGCCATGTGATCGAGTGGGAGTGTCTTGGCAGTCATGTGATTGCGTGGGCGTGGCCAACTTGTAAAATGTGGTGAAACTCACTTAACAACGCCCTTGCTTAGCAACCAAAATGTTGGGTCAGAAACTCTGGCATTTGAAGCACGCAAGTCTTAAAGCTGTCAAGTTACAAGACCCTTGCTCCCCTAACCCTTTAGAAAAAAAAACCCCAGGGGTGTTCAAACTTGACAGCTTCAAGACTTGTGGACTTCAACTCCCAGAATTCCTCCTCTCGCTCTTCATCTTGATGATGTCACTGCAGCTGCCGGGCGCGGACGGACGGAGGTAGCCATATCTTCAGCATGGAGTAGAGGCATAGAGTAGATTTTTTAATTTTTCTCAGCTGCTACTAAACAAAAATGATGTTTTTCTTACACACAAACATGTTCAGGTACAGCCAGGAGCTTAACAACAGCAACAAAATTCTGTTGGTTCATATAATAACTTTACTCCTAAAGTTTTTAACAGGTTGGAGAGAGGAAGAGTATGATTTTAATTCAGATTGTTTGTTTCGTCAGAATACAGAAAGATTTGCCCAGTTTTCATAAGAGAAAGCCCTAAATCACTCCCACCTGTGATGTATCAAGGAAAAGTAGAACTCTTAAGCATTAAACATGTAGCCATAACATGTTATTTGGTCACAGAGAAGAGACTTTGCATGATTTACAACACATAGAATGAGTGAAGATGCCGATAATAACAACAAAAAGTGGTTGTGATGACAATATAGTGTCACTGACTCTGAAACCAAGATGAAATGCTGAATTGAAATCTGAAGTAAGGAAACCATTTTTAGTTTAAATACCGTAGATTCCATTAATCTATGGTGTTTGGTTTTTCCTTTTCTTCCTTTTGGGACTTAACGAAAAATCATTACTATAGGGAAGTTCTAATTTTTCAGGCTGTTTCTGTTGTGATACATCTTCCAATAAATACCAAGAATATTCTATACATATACCGTATTTTTCGCAGTATTGTGGGGTCCTTGGTGGTTTCTGGGCTCAGTGGTTTTCTCTCAGACGTCTCACAACCCAACTAGGGAACGTCATCAGGGCTTACACATACCAGGATCCCAAGCCTAGCCTGTAGTTTGGTTTCTTCCTCGGGGTTCCAAAGCCTTGTGTGGGTATCGGCCGGTTCCCAAACTGACAATTGGGGAGCTTATCCTAGGTTCCCAAGTGTAAAGTGGGTACCGTATTTTTCAGAGTATAAGACGCACCAAGGTTTTGAAGAGGCAATTTTTTTAAAAAAGTAGGTAGGTAGATAAGAGGGATAGAGAGGGAGAGAAAGAGAAATACAGTAGGTAGGTAGGGAGAGAGTAGGTAGGTAGACAGAGGGAGGGAGGGAGGGAGAGAGAGGGAGGGAGGGAGAGAGAGAGAGGGAGAAAGAAGAGAGAAATACAGTAGGTAGGGAGAGAGTGAGTAAGTAGGTAGATAAAGGGAGAGAGAGAGAGAAATAGAGAGAAAGAGATAGAGAAATACAGTAGGTAGGTAGGGAGAGAGTAGGTAGGTAGACAGAGGGAGGGAGGGAGGGAGAGAAAGAGAGAGAAGAGAAATACAGTAGGTAGGGAGAGAGAGAGTAAGTAGGTAGATAAAGGGAGAGGGAGAGAGAGAAATAGAAAGAGATAGAGAAATACAGTAGATAGGTAGGGAGAGAGAGAGAGTAGGTAGGTAGGTAGAGGGATAGAGAGAGAGAAATAGAGAGAGAGAGAAATACAGTAGATAGGTAGGGAGAGAGAGAAGTAGCTAGGTAGGTAGAGGGATAGAGAGAGAGAGAGAGAGAGAATGTCAGTTGGTCTTACCTGAACTGCATGTCTCGAAGATGGCGTGGGAGTAGTCACATATGGGTATTGTCACAGCCCTTTTGCCCTGGAGGCTGAGGTAAATCTTGAGGCCACACCTCCGTACCTCCTCTGACCTCCCAGATTAACCGATGGTCGTAGCAAAGAACCTGGAAAGGAAGGGACAGTTAAGAAACACACATTGTTCCTGCCTGGTCCCTGACTGACCGCTGAGCTAACTCAGGCCCCTGGCGCGGGGCGCCCTAACGGGGGAGAAGTGACTACTCCCACGCCATCTTCGAGACATGCAGTTCAGGTAAGACCAACTGACAGTCTCCGAAGTGAGGCGTGGGAGGAGTCACATATGGGACATACCAAAGCTAGATGTCCTTGGGAGGGATCAATGGGCCTGAGCACCCCGAGAGTCCAGGACTCCCTGAAGAACCCTCCTCCCGAAGGCCGCCTCCGCGGAAGCGTACGCGTCTAGCCAGTAATGCCTGATGAAAGGCGATGGAGAAGACCAAGCGGCAGCCCTGCAGATCACCTTGATGGGAGCCTGAGTGGCCCAAGCCGCTGAGGTGGCCGCATTCCTGGTGGAGTGCGCGGTGATGCCCTCTGGAACCTGGAGACCTCGTGCCTCGTAGGCTTTGGAAATGGCCACTTTGATCCACCTGCTAATGGTTGCCAGGGAAACCTTGGCTCCTCGGGTGGAATGCTGAACGGAGATGAAGAGGGCCTCTGAATGCCTGAAAGGCGCCGTGCGCTTCAGGTAGATACGCAGGGCTCTTCTCACGTCCAGTTGGTGCCAAGATCTTTCTCTATCCCTGGAAGGCTGCGGGCAGAAATCCGGCAGAACTATCTCTAATCCTCTGTGGAATGGGGAGTTGATCTTGGGCATGAACGCGGGGTCCAGTCTGAGGACGACCCGGTTCTCCAGGAAGGCGCAGAGGTCCGCCGTGCTGGACAGAGCGTTGAGCTCGGAAACTCTCCTGGCTGAGGTGATGGCAACCAGGAAAACGACCTTAAGGGTCAGGAATTGAAGGGAAACCTCCCTCAAGGATTCGAAGGGTGCCTCCGTTAGTGACTGGAGGACCGTGGGTAAGTCCCACGTAGGGAAACGATGGACCATAGCGGGTTTCAGATTTGCTGCTCCCTTAAGGAAACACCTTAGGACCGGATGTTGAGACAAAGGCGGGGAGTCCACCCCCCCACCCCAGGACAGTGGAGAGGGCAGAGACTTGTCTCCTGAGGGTGCTGGGAGCCAGACCTTAAACCAGTCCTTCCTGTAGGAAGTCCAGCACCTGGGGCACGGAAGCCGAAGCCGGGACAAGGCCTCTTGCTTGGCACCAGTCCGCGAAAGCGGCCCAGGAGGCGTTGTAAATGTGAGTGGTGGACTGCCTCCTGGACGCTTCAATGGTCTTAATGACCTCCGCGGAGAAGTGTACCCCTCTCAGTTGTTCCCGCTCAATTGGCAGGTGGTCAGATGGAGCCACTCCGGGTCCGGATGTTCCAGAGACCCCTGGTGAAGGGACACCTCCCCTAGTGGGAGCTTCCAGTGGGGGGCCGAAGACAGCTCCACCAGGTCTGCTAGCCAGGGACGACGTGGCCAAAAGGGAGCCACTAGAACCATCTCTGCTCTCACTGCCACTAACTTCCTCAGGACCCCGGGAATGAGGGGAAGGGGAGGAAAGGCGTAGAGGAGACTGGGCAGCCATCTGCAATGAAGAGCATCCGTGTCCATGGAGCCTCTGGACGGGAACCTCGACACGAAGGTAGGCAGCTGGGCGTTCGCTGGGGTTGTGAAGAGATCCACCATCGGGCGTCCAAACCTCCCGCAGATCTGTAGGAAGATGTCAGGATGGAGCTGCCACTCTCCGTTGTCGACTGTCTCCCTGCTGAGCCAGTCCACCTGCTGGTTCTCTGTCTCCGAGATGTGTTCTGCTCTGATGGAGCAGAGGTTCCTCTCTGCCCAGTTCCCCAATCGGAGGGCCTCGTCGCGCAGGGCCTTGGAGTGGGTGCCTCCCTGTCTGTTCACATGGACCTTGGCTGCCACGTTGTCCGTCAGAACCAGGACATGATGGTCAGTCACCGTAGTCCTGAAGTGGCGTAGAGCCTGAGCCCTGAGCTCCAACCAGTTTTTTTTTTGAAATTTTTTTTTATTGGTTTTACAAAATTTTAAGGAAAGGGGTAATGGGTATGGGTACAAATTTTGACAGCTACATCGTGCAGGAAATGGTATTCCCCCCAAGTCTCATAACTTTTACAAAATGATAAAACAAAATGTTATTGCTTAACTAGATCTTGACAGCTTATTTTTACATTATATCTTTCAATAATTTCAATCATTTACTTTGTATCTAACAAAAGGATTCATTGTATCAGCAATTGCAATGTTTTTTCTAACTTACTTTTGTGATCTGAGTTTTCTCATTGTTGCCTCCTCCCCCCCCCCCCGACTGCCAGCAAAGCCTCGGCCCCTCCCTCCTTCATATCTTGTGTACTGTCTTCCGCTTTGTCTAGGAGAGCTTTGTTTTTTTCCATGAAGGCCTCCGCCTCCATAATTGTATTAATTCTAACTCTGGTGCCCTCCCAGAAAATCAACATACCTTCTGGCAAAAGCCACCGGAACCAAAATCCCTTATCAAATAATTATTTTGCTAGTAGTGAATATTTTTTCCTCTTATCTCTTACTTTCTTCAGGATTTGTTTCAGGATGGTTATCTCTTTGTCCTTGTATTTTAATGTTTGCCCCCTTTGTGCCCCCAGAATCTCATCTCTTGTAGCCTTTCTAAGAAATTTAATATGAACCTCTCTTGGAACATTGTGTGTTCTAGCATAAGCTGAATTAACTCTATAAACCAAGTCAATATCCCATCCTAACTGCTGTTTGTCTTTTTTAATATATTCAGCTAACATTGTTGTCATGATCTCCTTCAAGTCTTCATTGTCAGTCTCAATTACGTTTTGAAATCTAAGGAAAAAAGACATCCTTTCAAATTCCATTTTTATCATGTGGTTCTCAAGTTCTAAATTTCCTCTCTGGACCACCCTCACCTCCCCCCTCATCTCAGTTGTCCCCTCCTCCAGAACGTCTAATCTTTGTTTGTTTTGTGCAGTTTGGTTTTGGTTTTCTCTGAGTTGTTCATTTCTCTCAATTGATTTTTCAGTTCATCCTGCCCTTTTAAAATCTTTTGGAGTAGCTGATGAGTTACTGATTCCTCTTCAGGGGCTTTAGGTTGTAGAAACGATGTTTGTGACTGCTGTCCAATGGGGCTGGATGTTGAAGATGCTGGGGCAGATCCTGGTTTCCCAGGTGGTTTCTTCGGAGGCATCATAAAAAAAAAAGCTCAGAGATATCTATGTCCATACAAAGAAATGGCGACTGTGGAAAAGCACAACCAAGAGAGACCACGAGGCAGGCAGTCCAGACAGGAATAGAGACCTTCTATATAGTTCACGTTCAGTCAATTAACTCAGTTATTCCAAATCCAGTATAATGCCAGCAATTTTCATAGGAGGAGTCTAATTTCAAAGAGCATAAAGACGGAGGAAGTATGCCATCTTGCTTCGCCAGCCCCGGAGATCAGGAAGCAACAAAAGTTTTCAAAATTTTTAAAGAAGTCAGACCATCACTTTTCTTTCACAGTTGCATTAAGAAAGTCATTTTGCCATTGCTTATAGCGAGTGTGATTCCTTTTAAAACTCTCTCTCTCCTCCGAGAGAGAGGAGATAAATCCAAAGCCGCTTTTCCGAGGGGGGAGGGAATCCCTCCCTCCAATCACACTTCCCAGGAGAAGATTGAAAGTCTTTTAAAAAGCTGGTAATCTTTCATTTAAATATCAAAAGGAGAATTGGGGAGGATTCCCATCTCACCGCACTTCAGCTGTAGCCTTCAAATTGTCGATCATCCAGCTGCCTCGAAACGAAAGCGCGCGGGAGCATAGAAGCTCCGTCGCGCACCCCCTCTCGCCTCTTGACTCCTGGGGCAATGCCGGAGGCCCCCCCCGCGGCCGCCGCCGATCCAGGGGACCCCCAGCAAGCAGCCCCTACGGCAGGGCGCCCCTTCAAGGCACCCTGTGTCCCCCCCAAGCTGAGGGGAGCCCACCAAGAGAGCGCAGGGCGGACGAACACGTCCGTCGTTCTCAACAACTGGAAGCAGAATCCCGAGCTCCAACCAGTTGATGTTGTTACGCAGGTCGGTTGGAGTCCAGCGGCCCTGGGCTATCTGGGCCTCCAGGTGAGCTCCCCAGCCGAACAGGCTCGCATCCGTCGTGAGTACCTTCCTTGTTGGTTCTCTGAAGAGTGACCCCTTGTCTAGGGCTGGGGGTCAACCACCAATGGAGCGATAGGAGAACTTGGGGTGACACCCGGACCTTGAAGCTGGCGTCGCTTGTTCCGGCTCTCTGGTGTGGGAGCAGGAACCACTGGAGCTCCCTGGCGTGGAGACGAGCCCAAGGCACGATCCCTATGCAAGAAATGAATTTCCCAAGGAGCCTGGAAAGAAGAACTACAGGGACAGAGTGTAACCTGCGTATCTCCTGGACCAGCTGGACCATGCTGTCCCTATGTTCCCGGGAAAGGAAAACCTCTCCAGACACTGAATCTACAATGGACCCTAGGTGTTGGAGTCTGGTAGTAGGGGCTAGGTGACTCTTCTCGAGATTGATAGAGAACCCCAGGGACCTTAGCGTGTCGATGGTGAGACCCAGGTCCTGCCTAGCCGTGTCTGGAGACCTGGCTAGGACTAGGATGTCATCCAGGTAGCAATGGAGACGGACTGGGAAGGAACGAAGGTGACCTGCGGCCGCGGCCAGCACCTTGGTAAAGGTCCTGGGAGCTGAGGCCAGCCCGAAGGGGAGGGCTCTATACTGGAAGTGGCTGCCCTCGTGGGAGAATCTGAGGAATCTACGATGTTCCAGGGCGATTCTGATATGTAAATAAGTCTCCGTGAGGTTGATGGAAGCCAGGTAATCACCCTGTCTGATGCCCTCTAGGATGGACTTCAGCGAGGCCATCTTGAACCTACGGTAGACCACTCTGGAGTTGAGCAGTTTAAGGTCCAAGATGGCCCTCCACCCCCCTGAACTCTTGGGGACCAGGAACAGATATGAGTAGAATCCAGAACCCTTCTCCCCCTCTGGTACTCTCTCTATAGCCCTGATGTCTAACAGGTGTTTTATGGCCTTGGCCATAAGGGCCCGTTTGGCCGGATCTCTGGAGGAGGCGAAGGTGCGGAATCTATTCGGGGGCTGCGAGCGGAACTCCAGCTGGAGCCAGAGCTTGACCGTCTGGAGGACCCACTCGTCCGATGTGACGCGATCACAGCCATCCGCAAATAAGGAGAGGCGACCGCCAACGGGGTGATCCCCGCTCGGATCACTTGAACCTGCGGAAAGGGCGGCCGCCCCCTCCTCGAAAGGGCCGCTTGCTCTGCTGCTGACCTCTGAATCTGTCCCTAGAGAACTGCCTGTCCCCCTGCCTGTGGAACCTGGGAACCGGGTACCTCTGATTCTGGGGGTCCGTGTCAGGCGGGCGGTAAGATGCTCTACTGGGGTATGGGGCCGGTCGGTGTTCTGACCTTCTGGTCGTGGCCGGGAAGACCTTCCGCTTATTCTTCCACCAGGATTGGATCCAGTGAAGAACCGAACAGCTTGTCCCCAGTGTAGTCAGCTCCTGCCAGGTGCCACTTAGCTCGAGACTCCGCCTGCCAGTGACATAGCCACAACAGGCGCCTGGAAGCTACAGAGGACTAGAAAGCTCGAGAGGCATACTTAACTGCATCCAGCGTGGCGTCTGCCGAAAATTGAGTGGCTGCCAGCACCTTGGAGACGTCTTGCAGTAAACGCACCTCTGTGGGCGAGGTCCTGTCTCTCAGCTGTTCCAGCCACAGCACTGTTGACCTGTTAAAAAAGGAGGCAGTTGCAGCCGCCCGAATAGCCCAGGTTATAGCCTGGAAGGACTTACACACGATCATCTCCGCCTTTTTGTCCTCTGCCTTGAGGCAGTTGCCTATGTCTCCAGTCACCACCGCAGAGGCAGAAGCCAGGCTGGCGACCAGGGTGTCCACTGAAGGTACCTGCAGAGTTTAGGCGAAGGTAGAATTGAGATTATAGAATCTACGCTCATTGCCCACCGGGTTGGGAAAAGATCCTGGCTTAACCCACTGGGATTTAAGCACCTCTAGAAACATCTCTGGAGTAGGGATCTCCTCCTTTTCCACCTGGGGCCTGTGGAAGGGCCCCTTCTTGTTCCCTCCGCTGGTGCTGGGGGTGGCAGTTGTAGGAGTGGACTCTGGAGAGGGGTCCAGATCCGCTGTAGCCCTGGCCTTACGAAGTAAGGAGCTAAAAAGGGAGGGGGGAAAGAGCCCGGTAATGTTGGGCACCTCAGAGGCCTTCATCCTCAGAGAACCCCACATCCTTCAACTCCCCTTCCTCCAAATCCGAAACCTCACTGGCAGTGGAGGGGGAGGGTGACCTGGGTTCTCTGGTGGAGGTGATCCTGGGGTGATCCTGATGTCCCCTGGACTGCTCCTGGGAAGACCTACTCCTGGCACCCTGTGACTGGTGTTTCATCCCAGAAGCAATCCCCTGGGCAATGGCCCTGGTTAACACCTCCTGGAAGCTATCAGGAAGCTCTGGGAGGGTGGGATGCAGTTCTGGGGGTTGCAAAAATTCCCTAGGTTCAGTCGGTGTCTGGCAGGGCTGGGTACCCTGCGCCCAAAGGGGTCTTCCCCTAGCCTCAGATGGGTGGGCAGGCGAAAGGGGGGGGGGCGACAGGAAGCTGCGCCCTCTGCCTGAGCCCCTTGGGGAGCCCGGTGATGTCCCCCTGGTCTCTTCCAGAACAGGAAGCCTGCAGGGGGAGCGAGATCTCGAAGGGCAAGGGCTGATGGTGGCCCTGAACCTTTTTGCAGAGGCCCTGGTAATTCGAACCTCCTTCCCAGAGGTTCCCTTCCTATGGGGCCTGGGGGTGCCTTTCTTGGTGGGGGACCTCCCTCTGGGGACTGGGGGAACCCGCCTGGAGGTCCCCTCGCCTGGATCCGAATCCCCTGGGGATCTAGGCCCGGCACCCCCGCTCCTCACCGCCTCCGCCATAGTACTCACGGTTACTGTACCACCTCCTCTCTCCCTGCCGGCCTCTTCTCTCTGAGTGGCTTGATCCTCCAAGCCACATGCTCTTCCAAGGATTGGCGCCGCTCCACGCCTCGATTGCCGGCTCACCGCTGATTCTGGGCCCTCCCCGGATTGCCGGCAGAGTTAAGGCCTCCTCTTGTAGCCTCTTCCAGCTACAGCGGTGTCTTCTGAGCACTCTCAGACTCCGTAGGAGGTCACGCACTCTCCCACGTGCTCCAAGATGGCGGGGAATCCAAAATGGCCACCAAACTGCGACCCAATCTCCTCCGAGAACGTTGGAGGAAGGCCCTGGCCGGTTCCTCGATCGCTGGCGCCTTGTGGAGGTCTCCTGGAGGTCCTGTAGTCGTACCCACGGACCTCGTGGCGCAGCGGCTACTTCCCCCTTACGCAACCGTCTGGCCGCTTGGGAGTCGTGCTGATACGTGGCAAGGCTTGCCTGCCAGCAGCGCTGAGCACGGGTGGAGAGAGGAGCAGATCCAAAGGTAAAACGAAAAAGGAAAAAAACCTAAAGGCCTAGGGAAAAAAACTTAGAAGAACTAGAAAAAAGAAAAAACCTTAGAAAAAAACCTTTGTCATCGAAGTGAGGGAGAGTCAGATAAAAACACTCCTTCTGGGCCGAAGGCTGAGGTTAATCTGGGAGGTCAGAGGAGGTACGGAGGTGTGGCCTCAAGATTTACCTCAGCCTCCAGGGCAAAAGGGCTGTGACAATACCCATATGTGACTCCCCCCACGCCTCACTTCGGAGACATACAGTAGGTAGGTAGGGAGAGAGAGAGTAGGTAGGTAGGTAGATGTTTCCAGGTGTATTTATCCATGTGCTGGAGAAGGGAATTGCTGACAAACCTTAAGACTTTGTTTCTGCTGGCACAGCACTTGATCAATGTAATTCTCATCAGTTGAAGAGCTTTCCAAAAGGAAAAAAAAAGTTTTTGCACTCTGCAAACCTCCCCAAAACGGCCCGTTTTTCATGAAAACGGGCCCGTTTTTTTTCAAATAAAAGGCATGAATAGCCTTGGGGGGAGGGGGCTTGCAGAGTGCTCCTGGGGGTGTGGGGGGCCAAAAACGAGCAAAAAACGGCCCTGTTTTTTGTCAAAAAAATTGCATGCATAGCCTTATGGAGTCTTAAAGAGTGCTGCTGGGGGCTGGGGGGGGGCAAAAAACGGCCCATTTGTTGCTCATTTCTGCCTTCCACAGCCCCCAGGAGCTCTCTGAAAGCCTCCATAAGGGTATGAAGGGCCATTTTTGTGAAGGGGCGGGGCTTTGGGCGGAAAAAAAATGCTGTATTCGATGTATAAGACGCACCGAGATTTTCAGCCTCTTATTTGAGGAAAAAAGGTGCATCTTATACTCCAAAAAATATGGTAAGTTATGGAAAGCATCTTTTGATCAGAGAGTATATGTATTGAATACGAGTATATCAAGTATAGGTTAAACATGAATTGAAAAACATCTAATTCAAATGTATAAGCTGTGAATTTATTATATAATCACAGGCAAACATTGCACTTATGCCTAAATCCTCTACCCACCCACATTATAAGACAGATAAAACTATCTTAGCTGGCTGTTGTAAATATTACTCTACTAATGCAACAAGAAATGCTACTGCATGAACCCTTAATGCAGAACACAGCTAAAAGTGATTTTAGCAATTTTCTTCCCAAGTTAATTCAAAATGTATATCCAAATGTTCCTCTATTTTTTCCCCAAGCACTAGGGAGGATGATATTCAAAACCAGACACTTTTGCTGTGTGTGTGTGTGTGTGTGTGTGCGTGTGCACGCGCGTGTGTCTGCTTCTGGTCTCCAGAAAGAATTTCACCTGTTTTTCAAATTTTGGTCCCATTCGCATCTCCCGTAGGATTCATCAGACTGTTTAAGTACTAAAGTCAACTGAGTATTTATCCTGTGCAAACACATTTCTTTTCTCTGTGATCAGAGGACAAGTAATTCTTCTCTTGCCAAAAGCTACATAGCAGGTTCCAAATTTTAACAGCTAGGAAATGAGGAACTCAACAACGTGAGAGGAAGTACTGGCACCATTATATGAAGAAATCATGATCCTTTGTGGCAGGAAAAACATTTAAAAACAGTGTGGGAAAGAATGGCCACAGGTGGCCAGTTGCTACCTCTTTCTTTTTCCTCTTTCCTCCATCGCTCGCCCGCCCGGGACGCCCCGGTGCCGCTCTGGCTACCTCCGTCCGTCCGTGCCCGGCAGTTGCGGCGACGTCATCAAGATGAAGAGCAAGAGGGAAGGAACGTTGGTCCTACCTGAACGTTCTTCTCATCAGGACGGTCCAGAAGTGGGGAGTTCAATCCTTATTTGCCCAAGAGACTGAGTCAGAATTGAAGCCACGCCTCCAGTTTCCCCTGCTAACTTCCAATTCCGACGAGGCGCAGCTCCAACTAGGGAAACACAAGAACAGGCCCTGCCCACAGCATTAATAGCCCTGGGGACACGGACCTAACACATCAAACAGGGGGGGGGGGAGATCTGGACCGTCCTGCGCCACACTGAGAAGAACGTTCAGGTAGGACCAACATTCCTTCTCCAGCTGATGGCACAGGAGGGTCCAGAAGTGGGACATACCAAAGTGGTAGTCCCTAGGGCAGGAACTCATTGGTCCGTGGCACCCGAGGCAGTATGAACCCCCTGAAGCATGCTACGACCAAACAACGTTTCGGCAGACACAAAGACATTGAGACGATAGTGCTTGATAAATGGTGATGGGGAAGCCGAAGTCGCTGCCCTACAAACATCCCCAATCGGAGCCTGAGTGTTCCATGCAGCCATGGTGGCCACGCTCCTAGTGGAATGGGCCGTTATCCCTTGAGGCACCGGCTTACCCCGGGCCTCATGGGCCCGGGCAATGCAAGCCCGTAACCACCACCCAATGGTAGAAGGGGACACCTTAGATCCTATTGCTGATGGCTGGAACGAGACAAACAAGGCCTCAGTCTTCCTGGAAGGCTCTGTCCTCTTAATATAAAACCGGAGAGCCCTCCGTACATCCAACTTGTGCCAGGTCTTCTCCTTTTTGTGTGTGGGATTGGGACAAAAATCCGGGAGAACTAACTCGAGCCCTATGAAAGTATGAATTAATCTTGGGGGTGAAAGCAGGGTCGAGTCTCAAAACGACTGTGTTAGGATGGAAAATACAGAGGTCCTCTCTGACCAACAAGAGCCCCCAGCCGGAAGATCCTCCTTGCAGATGTGATGGCGACCAAGAAGGCCACCTTCAAGGTAAGGAACTGCAGGGAGACCATTCTCAGGGGCTCAAAGGGGGGATCCACGAGAGCCAGAAGAACCGTGGACAAATCCCATGATGGGAACCTGTGAACTACCGGGGGACGGAGATTTGCCGCCCCCTTCAAAAACCTCTTCACTACAGGATGGTGGCTCAGACCCTCCCGACCGTCCAGCACCAGGACGGTGGACAGGGCCGAAACCTGCCTACGAAGGGTATTATGGGACAGGCCCCTCTCCAGCCCGTCCTGGAGAAATTCCAGGATAGCAGGCAGGGATGGGCGCTTGGGATCCACCCGTGCCGAAAGGCACCAACTACAAAAGTTAGACCATGTGGCATTGTAAATTCTGGTTGTGGAAAGGCGCCTAGAGGCTACGATGGTGTGAATCACTCGTGATGAGAACCTCGACTCCTTCAGGATCTCCCTTTCAAATACCAGGTGGTCAGCCGGAGCCACTGCAGCTCCGGATGAACCAGGACCCCCTGGTGAAGGGAGATCTTCTCCTGCGGGATCCTCTAGGGTTTGGCAATGGACAGACCTATGAGGTCCACAAACCACGGTCTGCATGGCCAACATGGGGCAACCAGGATTACCTCTGCCCCCTCTGCCACAATCTTCCCCAGCACCCCTGGAATCAACGGGAGTGGGGGAGAAGTGTAAAGCAACCCCTGGGGCCACTTGCTGTGCAAGGCACTGCTCCCCTCCGCTCCCCGAGATGGGAACCTCGTAAAAAACCTGGGGAGTTGAGCATTTTCTGGAGAAGCGAAGAGGTCCACCTCTGGGTGGACCAGCTCCGGGTGGTCCGGAGTCCAGCTGCCACTCCGGGTCCAGCTGCCACTCTGTCTGGTCCACTGTGGCCCTGCTCAGCCAATCCACTTGGTGATTCGCTTCCTCGGAGATGTGTTCCGCCTTGATGGAGAGCAGGTGTCTCTCTGCCCACAATCCGAGACATTGAGACTCCGCCCAGAGGGCCCTGGAATGTGTGCCTCCCTGCCTGTTTACATGCGCCTTTGCAGCTACCTTGTCCGTCAATAGCAGGATGTGTTTGTGCTCTATACAGGCCTGAAAGTGTCGAAGGGCTAGATGAGCCGCCCGCAGTTCCAGCCAATTTATGTTATGAGTAAGGTCCGAGGGGGACCAGCGGCCCTGTGCCAATTGTGTACCCAGCAACACCCCCCAACCATAAAGGCTCGCATCCGTGGTCAGGGTGAGCCTTTCCGACTCCCTGAACACACACCCCTTGGCCAGGGCAGCAGAGACCCACCATTTCAAGGAAAGATGCACCTGAGGGGGTACCTGAACCCGAAAAGGGGAGGCGCTGCATTTACTCCTTTGGTACGGGAGGAACCACTGGAGGGGCCTAGCATGGAGCCTCGCCCAGGGGAACAGATCAATACAAGTTATCATCTTCCCTAACAACTAAGACAAAGTGACGATAGGCACCCGCCTCTCTTTTTGTACCTGCTGAATCAGTTTGACTAGACTAGCTTTGCGATCCTGGGCGAGGAAAACCATGTTGGTGGTGGAATCAATGACCGCCCCCAAATGCAACAGCCTGGTAGAAGGCCGCATATGGCTTTCTGGAAATTCACGGAAAACCCATACCTCTGCAGGGTTTCCACCGTCAGGCCCAGATCCTGAAGGGACCGTTCCGGGGACTCTGCCTGGAGGAGGATGTCATCTAAATAACAATGAAGCCTGATGGGCACTGTTCTTAGATGCGCAGCCAGAGCCACCAGGACCTTCGTAAAGGTCCTGGGAGCCGAAGACAGCCCAAAAGGAAGAGCCCTGTACTGGTAATGGATACCAGTATAGGAAAACCGAAGGAACTTCTTGTGTTTGGAAAAAATTAATATGTGAAGATATGCTTCCGTTAAATCAATAGACGTCAAATAATCACCTTCCCGGACACCCTCCAGGATGGATCCAAGGGAAGCCATCTTAAACCGTTTGTAAATTAGGAAACAGTTCAGTCTTTTAAGGTGAAGAATCGCCCTCCATCCCCCAGATGACTTTGGAACCACAAAAAGGTTCTAATAGAACCCCTTGCCCCAGTTCTCCCTTGGAACCAATTCAACCGCCTGGATCTCCACCAAATGGTCAATGGCCTGGCGCATAAGCAGCCTCTTGGCTTCACTTTTGGAGGACGTGAAAGTTCGAAAAGAATTTGGGGGGATGGAGAGGAATACCAGCCGTAGGCCGAATCTCACTGTATTCAGGACCCAGAGGTCCGATGTAATTCTCTCCCAACAGTCGGCAAATACCGCCAACCTGCCACCTATGGGAGCCCCCAAAGCCCGTTCATTTATTTCTGCAAAAGGGCGTCCCGTCCCCCCGCGTGAAAGGGCCGTTTACCCTGGGACTGAAAACGGGACCTATCTCTGTAGGAAGACCTATCCTGTCCCCTATCCTGACATAGCTGAAAATTCCTAGTCTGGTAATGATAGTCAGTGTCAGAGACCCTGTAAGGTGGCCTACGTGTGTAAGGTGTATACTTGTGTTCCTGCTTCTTAGTCGTGGCAGGCAAAACCTTACGTTTGTTCTTATCTTCAATAAGAATAGGGTCCAGGACCTTGCCAAACAGCTTCTTCCCTGCATATGGGCCCACCAGCTTCCACTTCGCCTTGGCATCCGCCTGCCAATTCCGGAGCCACACCATCCGCCTAGCTGAAACAGAGGAGGAAAGCGCCCTGGAAGCAAACTTAGCGGCGTTCAAGGTCGCATCAGCCGAAAACTGGGTCGCAGCCATGACCTTGCTGATGTCCTGGAGCAACCGTATGCCGTGCGCCTGCACACGCTCTTGCATCTGTTCAAGCCACATCAGTGCGGCTTGGTTGAAGAAGGAAGCCGAGGAGGCGGTCTTTATCGCCCACATTGCAGCTAGGAAAGTCTTACGTAACGCCAATTCAGTCCTTTTATCCTCAGCCTTCAAGTTGTCCGCCACATAACTCGCCACCATAGGCGTAGGGGACGCCAAGGCAGCCACGGGGGCATCTACCTCCGGCACCTGCAATGCAAAATCAGGCTCCATATTATAGAAACGCCTGTCATTCCCACCCGGGGTGGGGAAGGTACCTGGTTTGGCCCACTGCTTCTGAATGACATCCAGAAATAGCTTTGGCACAGGAATTTCCTCTTTCCGAGCTGCGGGCTCCACAAAGAAACGCTTTTTCTTAGGCGCCGTCTTCAATGAAGTTGAAGCCACCACCATGAAGTTCTCCCCCAAATGGCCGCCGCCAGGGCCCCATACTCACGTGGAAAACCATGCAACAAAGTCCGGTATTCCTAGCGAGGAAAAACGGCCCCGAGAGCTCCGGATCGGCCACGCAGCTTCGCCACAAGCCCTGCAGAAGTGCCAGCGCTCTCCCTTTGCTTGTCGCATCGCCAGCAGCCTGCCATTGCCTCTGAGAGCCAGTGGGAAGTCAGAGCCTCTGAGGAAGCCCACAAATAGGCAACCAAAATGGGAAAATGTAAAAGGACGCCACAACAAAACCCCGATAGCCGGCGCAGCCAGCAGCAACTTAGTAAGAAACGCCCAGTAAAAGCCTCCAACAGGCTCTCGGCTCAAATTGTCTCAGACACAAATCGAATATGGTGAAAAAGAACTTGTGAGCCAAGTCCCCCACCATCCAGCAATCAAGGCAACAGAGAAAAGGTAACTTAAAGGAAAATAACACTAAAACTAAAATACTAACTCACAGCAATGAAAAAATACATCTCTTCTTGGGCAAGAATGAGTCAGAATTGGAAGTCAGCAGGGGAAGCTGGAGGCATGGCTTCAATTCTGACTCAGTCTCTTGGGGAAATAGGATTGAACTCCACACTTCTGGCCCCTCCTGCGCCATCAGCTGGAGAAGAGCCCGGCCGGGACACAGGGCCCCGCCACTGCTTCGTCTGAGTCGCGAAATGAGGCGAAGGGGCCTCAGTGCCCTGCCTTCGCTCCCACTTCGTCTTGATGACGTCTTTGCAGCTGCCGGGCACAGATGGACGGAGGTAGCAGGAACAGCGCTGGGGCGGCCTGGGTGGGCGAAAGAGCAAGCGAGCGATGGAGAATCAGGCAGCCTGATCCTCACTCGCTCGCTGGGACGCCTTGCCACCGCTCTGGCTACCTCTGTCCATCTGCGCCCGGTAGCTATGGCGACATCAAGACGTAGTGGGAGCGAAGGGAGGCGAAGGTGCCTTGGTGCCCTGCCTGATCCTCCATCGCTTGCTCGCTCTTTCGCCCACAGTCTGCCTCGACGGAAGTTGTTGTGGCACAGCAGGAGCCGTTGGAGCTGCCACCAGACTCTGACAGCAAGGGTCCCCTATGAGTCGGCTCTGGAGGATGTGGAGGACCCTGCACAGGGTTCCGACTCCAAGCAAGAATCAGAGAGGTGGACGGGCCTCCACGGCACATGATCTTAGCAGCGCACATCCTCTTGTCGGATAGTCCACAAGGAATTCCGGCCCATGCCTTGGTCGATTCCGGGGCTACCACAAACTTTATAGATGCGGCGTTTGCTACAAAGTACAACGTCCCTCTGTGTCCGGTGGACCCACCAATGCGTGTCGAGACCATTGATGGCCGGGTGCTTCTGTCTGGGCCTATCAAGGCCGCCACACAGCCGTTGCACCTGATCCTCGGGGAGCACGAGGAGGCCATCCAATTTTACGTGGCTTCGGGCCTGCATTTCCCCGTGGTTTTGGGCTTGGCTTGGCTGCGGGCGCAAGACCCTCAGATCCACTGGTCACAGAACCTGATCACGTTCTCGTCCCTGCAATGCGTCGACCACACCCGGCAGGTCTGTGCGGCCCAGGCACTCAGCTCGCCAAAGGTGGACGTGCCGCAGGGTTTAGCGGAGTTCGCGGATGTCTTCAGCGAACACGAGGCGGATCAACTGCCGCCGCACCAGCCTTATGACTGTCCCATTGACCTGGTACCTGATGCGAAGCTCCCTACGGGTCGTCTGTACTCCATGTCCGAGCCGGAGTTGGCCGCATTGCGGGACTTTCTTGACAAGAATCTCGCCCGGGGGTTTATCCACCCTTCGTCCTCGCCCTTGTCTGCCCCAGTTTTGTTCATAAAAAAAGAAGACCAGGGATCTGAGACTCTGTTGCGATTACCGGCGCCTGAATGCCATCACGGTACGTAACTGTTACCCGCTGCCCCTGATTCCTGAGTTGTTGGAGCGGCTCCGGGAGGCAACGGTGTTCACAAAACTGGACTTGCGTGGGGCTTACAACCTGGTCCGAGTCAGGGCAGGGGACAAATGGAAGACGGCCTTTGGCACCCGATACGGACATTTCGAGTACACGGTCATGCCGTTTGGGTTGACCAATGCCCCGGCAGTCTTCCAACATTTCATGAATGACATCTTCCGGGACCTTTTGGATCAGTTTGTCGTCATTTATCTGGACGACATCTTGATCTACTCCACGTCCCGGAGGGATCATCAACATCACTTGCGTCTGGTCTTGCAGCGACTCCGAGAACATCGTTTATTTGCCAAGCTAGAGAAGTGTCAGTTCTGGTAGACTACCATCGAGTTCCTGGGGCACCGTATCTCCCCTGAAGGAATTGCGATGGAGCTGGGCAAGGTGGAGGCGTTACGTAGTTGGCAACCTCCTCGATGTATGAAGGATGTTCAGAGACTCCTCGGGTTTGCCAACTATTACCGGACCTTCATCCCCAGCTTTGCTTTCTTGACCCTCACTCGGCTCCTGCAAAAGAAAGTGCCGTTTCGCTGGGGGCCTACGGAGCAACAGGCATTTGTGGCACTGAAGCGAGCTTTTACGAGGGAGCAGATTCTGAAGCACCATGATCCTCATCATCCATTTGTAGTGGAGGCGGACGCATCTGACATCGCGGTGGGGGCGGTTACTGCAGGCTCACGCCCCTGATGGTACCCTTTTCCCTTGCGCTTACTACTCTCGGAAACTCAATTCTTCCGAGCGCAATTACACCATCTGGGAGAAGGAGTTGTTGGCTATCAAGGTGGCGTTCGAGGCCTGGAGGAATCACCTGGAGGGGGCCAGGCATTAGGTCGAGGTCCGAACGGACCATCGGAATTTAGAGTTTTTGACCACGGCGCGTAAGCTGAACCAACGCCAGATTCGGTGGTCTCTGTTCTTTGCCCGGTTCAATTTTAAAGTGACGTACAACCCTAGTGCGCTGAATCAAAGGACGGATGCCCTGTCTAGGAAACCGGAGGACTCCGACCCTGCAGACTCACTTCCACCACGGACTGTTCTACCTGTCGAGTCCTTCGCTGCAGTTCAGGATGCGCAGCGGGACGATGAGTGGGTGGAACAACGGCGGGCAGAGGTAGGGCCGACATCCCCGTGGACCTTTGACGATGACCTTTTGAGGTATCGGGACCGGCTCTATGTGCCTGCAGGGCCCCTCCGTGGACTGGTTCTCTCCCAGTCACATGACACTCCAGCAGTGGGACATTTTGGCCTTTTCAAGACATTGCACCTGGTCTCCCGTACTTTCTGGTGGCCCCGCTTGCGACACGACGTGCAGATGTACGTCACGTCGTGTGTGCAGTGTTGACAGGCCAAATCAGCAACGGGAGATCCTCCAGGCTTGTTGCAGCCATTGCCAACCCCGGACAGACCCTGGGGGTCTGTGTCCATGGACTTCCTGATGGAACTGCCTCCGTCTTCAGGTTTTACCACGGTCCTTGTGGTGGAGGACATGCTCACCAAGATGGCCCATTTCATCCCCTGTCGGAGATTGCCGACAGCCCGCGCCACCGCCCGCATGTTCATCCAGCACATGTTCCGGCTGCACGGCCTACCTGACCGGGTCGTATCAGATCGTGGGACACAATTCACGGCCCACTTCTGGAAAGGGCCGATGGCCGCTCTAGATGTCCAGGTTTGTTTATCCTTGGCGCACCATCCCGAAACCGATGGGGGGACGGAGAAGGTGATTGGGATTTTGGAACAATATCTGCGCTGCTTCATGAACCAGCAGAACAACTGGGCGGAGTACCTGGCCGTGGCAGAGTTCGTGTTTAACAACTCGCAGCACACCTCCACACGGACGACGCCCTTCATGGCGAATGTCGGGTACCACCCTCGCTTTTTCCCTCTCACCCCAGTGAACTCTCCGGTCCCCGCAGCGGAGGACTTCCTCTCTGAGCTCCCGGCGGTCCAGCAAGTGGTGCGCCGCTATCTGAATCAGGCAAAGGAGGACTACAAAAGGGTAGCAGATAAGTCTCGACGTGTGGTGCCGGAGTTGGCTGTGGGAGATCGCGTGTGGCTGTCCACGCGGCATCTTCCGTCCCACCGGCCAACGAAGAAGTTGGACCACCAGTATCTTGGGCCGTTCCCCGTGGAGGCCGTTATCAACCCGGTGGCCTATCGCTTGACCCTCCCATGCTTGATGCTAGTGCACACGGTGTTCCATCGCTCGCTCCTGATCCCCGAAAGGTCGGCTTGTCCTCTCCGCCAACCCTCTTTCCCCCAGCCGTCATCGCGTGAGGTGGACACGCGGCCTCCGCACCAAGTGACCCGGATCCGTGACTCGAGATGGCTCAAGGGGCGGTTCCAGCATTTGGTAGACTGGACGGACGAGGGGACCTGGACCGATGCGACGGCTGTGCATGCCCCTGCTCTGGTGCGAGCCTATCATGTGCAATATCCCTCGAGGCCACATCCCGAGTGTCAGACCCGGGGGAAGGGCCCTGCGGTGAGGGATTGTGTTGTGGCTCAGCAGGAGCCGTTGGAGCTGCCACCAGAGTCCGATAGCGAGGGTCCCTATGAGTCGGCTCTGGAGGATGTGGAGGACCCTGGACAGGGTTCCGACTCCGAGCAGGGATCAGAGAGGCTGGTTGGCCACCAGGAGGCGCCTGAGGCATGGAGCAGTGGTGAAAGCCAAAGGGAGTGTGCTCCTGATGTCATGCCTTGGATCAGTTGGGAGGAGACAAGGGACAGTGAGTCAGACGTCAGCAGTGAGTTGTTGTTGGATGCTCGCCACCGAAGGGCTAATAGGCGTCAGGAGCAATTGCGCAGTTACAGGAAGTAATTGCACTCAGCTGATGATAATTAGACTCCTCTCCAGACTATAAAACGACTGCTTGTGCACACGCCTTTTGCAGAAGTCAACGCATGAACTAATGTGGGAGAACAGTCTTATGAGCGTGGCAGGCTGGATTGCTGCCAATGCTTATCAGCGCCGAGTTGTTATGAAGGCTTATTTGTGTTGGATTGCTGCCAAGGACCTGTCTGTTTGTAAATAAATCCGGTAACTTATCTGTGGCTCGGAGTGTCTGTTGGGGGGGTCAGAACAGAAGTCCTTTGCTGGCGGCCAGACCTCCCCTCCCCGGGCTTGCGGGGCGACGGGCAGTAGTTTGCGCGGCATGGCCAGCGCCTAGGAGATAAGCTCCTGCCGCCGTCCCCACCCCCGTGCTTGCTGGCGGCCATGCAGTCCTGCGCTATAAGCGAGCCTGAGATCCTTGTAAAGCCGCAAAGGTCATCGGACTTGCTTATAGTGCAGGGCCGCAGCAGGCCGCTCCAGCTGGCCTGTCGCCCCCCCACACACACACCGCGCTTAGTTGCAGCTTACTTACCTCCTCGGAGTCGGCAGGCAGCAATAGAGAGCCAAGCAGGAAAAAAGGTAAGTGGTTTTAGATAGGGCTCTTAGAGGTGGGCGGGGCGATTGGTGAGCCAGCCAATGAGTGGGCGGTGGGCGGGGCTAGCATAGCACGGATGGGCGGGGGGAGCAAGCGATCAAGCGGCTTCCGGACAGGCAGAGGTGAGTGAGCGAGGGGGCAGGGCCAGTTCCACAGGTGGAACCGGTTTCAAACGGCACGCTAGATTTGTGCAACCTCTTCTAGCGAACCGGCTGGAACCCACCCCTGACCGTAGGGGACGAAAGGGCAGCTACAGCAGCATCCACTGAGGGAGCATCTAGAAGTTTAGAAAGGCCGGGACCTATGTTATAAAGACGCTTGTCCAAGGTAGAAGGCAAAGGCCCCACCCCCGCAGGCACCTACCATCCAGGAATGGTATGGGAGATGGTGCAACCTCCTTCTCAACAATTGGTTCTGAGAAGAAAGAATTGGACGGATCCTTGGTAGTCGTGGTCTGAGCCGGGGGAGCGGTCTCCAGGTTTGCGGCCTTCTTAGCCTTGAAAAGTAGTGATGTAAAGAGATCAGGCTTAAAGAGGCCAGTAAAGGCCGGAATGTCTGGAACTAGGCCTTCATCGTCTGATAAATCCGAGTCTCTAAGAGGCTCTGGTTGGCTGTGGATGACGGGGCCGGGCCCCTCGATCCTCTACAGGATCTGTGCCTATGCCTGCTGGAAGATCTGGTTGAAGCTTTTTGCTGTAGGCCGGCTGCGATTCCGTTTGATGGCCTTGGAGATTATAGATGCCATGTCTGCAGAAGGTGCAGTGAGGCCTGAGGCATGAAGGTGCAGTGAGGCCTGAGCCATGGAGGGCCCCGAAGTAGAGGGGGGTGGCCCAGCCTGGTCAAGGCTGCTGTGCTCAAAGTTTCTGTCCCTATTAAGAGGGACATCAAAGAAATCCCCACCCGTGGCAGGCTGCTGGGGGGAGGATGAGGAAGATAAATCTGAGTCAGGTGACAGTTCGGCCAAGGATGGGGAGGCCATGTCTAGCTGTAAGACAGGTGGAGCAGAAGGGCTAGGCGGATCTTGCCCTGCAGGAGTAGGGGACATGACTGGAGCTGCCTGCCTCTGAGCCCTTTCAAAATCTTTTTCTAATGCCCTCTGCCTGCGCTCCTCAGCTCTGGTGGAAGTCTTGCTGGTCTTGGCCACCTGTCCCTTATCTGCAGGCTCTTCAGCCGTTCTTTTGCGGCTGGGCCGAATGCCTGACAGTCCGGCCTAGATCCCTAGCAGGGATGGGCTCCATGAAGGGAGCTGAGGCTCCTGCTCCATTAGTAGCCATAGGAGCTGTGGGAATGGGGCCAAACCGGGTCCAAGGAGGCCAGAAGGGAGCAAAGCTGAAGGGGAGCAGGCCAGCAAAAGGGGGAATCTAAACAGCCTCACCAACTTGGCAGTCGCTGTTCTGATCGGCAGAAGACGTTGGCATCCAAAATGGCCACTGCCACACTTTCGTGCCATTTGCTGTTGATTGACAGCTTCCCCGGGCACTCAAAATGGCCACTGCCACAAATTCATGCCATTTGGGAGCCTGCCGGCTGCTCCGAGACTAAAAATAGCTGCCGCCGTGCTTTCGTACCTCTAGGAACATCGGGTGGCTCCCTGCCTCCAGGAACACAGCGCGGGGCAGTGGAGCACTGAAACCACCGATTGAAGCCCCTGAGCGAGCGCTCATGAGCCCAGTGGTCTGGCTCAGGTGAGGAGTTTGACGGGCAGCGCTTCAGAACTAACTCGTGAGCACGGTCGCCCTCCTCACCGCCTCAATGATCTGGCCGGACCAGAGGCCTGACACTTTAAATTAGCTGTCTCCCTATTCAACTTAATTTACAATGGAACAGGGAGACTTACATTTAAGAAAATCTTTTTAGAAAAAAGCCAATTGGAATTAATATATCTGAAATTTACCAGGGAGAGCGCAATTCTCATGTCCAGCCCTGGATAGACTGAGTCTGAAGCTGGGAGGATTCACCAGTGCAAGATGACACCACAAATTGTAGACCCAGTCCAATTGGATAATGGACGGAGTAAGCCCAGCCTGGCTGCTATCTCCACCAACATTGGAGAAGAGTACTGTGGGGTCCTTGGTGCTCTCTGAGCTTGGTTGTTTCCTTGCAGACGTTTCAGAACCCAACTAGGGAATGTCATCAATAATAGAAGGGAGGAGAAGGAGGAAGAAGAGACGACAAAAGATGAGAAGGAGAAGGCAAAGAAGAGGACGAGGAAGAGGGGACAATAGATGAGATGGCGAAGAGGAGGAGGAGAGGAGGATGAAGAAGACAAGGACACAATAGATGGGGAGAAGGAGAAGAAGAGGAAGGCAAGGAGGAGGAGAACGACTATGGGGTTCTTGGTACTCCCTGCAAGTGCTTTCTTGCAGACATTTCACAACCCAACTAGGGAATATCATCAGAGCTAGAAGGGAGAGGGGATTATGGAGGTGGGGGAGGAAGAGAAAGAAGAGGGAGAGGAGGGAGAGAATGACTATGGGATTCTCAGTCCTCCCTGCCAGTGTTTCCTTGCAGACATTTCACAACCCAACTAGGGAACGTCATCAGTGCTAGAAGGGAGGGGGTTTATGGAGAGGAGGAAGTGGAAGACCAGCAAGAACAGGAGGAAGAGAAGAGAGGAGCAGGAGGAAGAAGAGGCGGATACAATAGATGAGAAGGAGAAGACGAGGAGTAGGAGACAATAGATGAGAAGGTAAACAAGAGGAGAGGAGGATGAAGAAGAGAAGACAATAAATGAGTAGAAAAAGAGGAGGAAGAGGAGGAAGAGAGCGACAACTATGGGGTTCTCGGTCCTCCATGCAAGGGTTTCCTTGCAGACGTTATACGATCCAACTAGGGAATGTCATCAGTGCTGGAAAGGAGTGGGCTACACTCTCCTTTTCTACACGGCCAGATCTCCTTCTGGCTCACTCACCAACACCGAGCTGCTGCTGCTGGCCATCGCAGGATGAGGGGGCACATAATTGGCGTGCGGAACGGGAGGGCACAGAGGCGGCGCCTGGAGCAAAGTGCCCAGTTTGTTGGGAGCAGGACGCGGGGTGCAGAGGCCGAAGCCGGCCAATCCTTTCAACAGAGCGCCTGGAAAAAAGGGAAGGGATAGAAGATGCGTCAGTGAAATCCGTTGTAAGTCAGGACGATTCCTACCATTGACCCCGTTCTCTGACAACCACCAATCCAGGTTTTCTGGTCCCGATAAAATATTTTCCGATCGTTCCGTGGAAAGATGTCCGCCTTCTTCATTGCCCTCCCATTAAAGGAAGTCCTCGACTTATGACAGTTTGTTTAGTGATCGTTCAATGTTACGATGGCCTTGAAACAAGGGACTTAGGACTGTTCTTCGGAGTTACGCCCTTTACGATTGGTTGATCAAAATTCAGACACTCAGCAACTGACTGGTATTTATGACGGGGGTCACACGATTCCCCTTTCACCACCTTCCAGCAAAGAAAAGTCAATGGGGAAGCTGGATTCGCTTAAGGACTATCTGACTAATTTAACCACTGCAGCTATTCACTTCACGATGGTAGGGCCGTACAGGTCGTAAAACGGGCAACTTTTTTTTTTAAACAAAGTCTCCCCCAGCCAGAGGAAATTGGGGGCTCCCGTCAAGGGGAAAGGCAGATTCACTTAACAACCATGTTACTCACTGAACCATAGCTGGGATTCACTTAATGACAGGGGCGAGAACATTCATCACATGTGCAAAATTTAATGAACGCCTCCCTTAACATCTGAAATGTCGGATTCACTTAATGACCATGTTACTCACTGAACAACGGATGGGATTCACTTAACGATGGGGCGAGAACGTTCATCACACATTCAAAATTTATTTAATGAACGTCTCCTTAAGCAGCTGAAATGTCGATGGTTGTACATCGAGGACTACCCCGTATTCCAAAGCAAGCAACGACGATCCTTTGGTCGAAATTCAGATGCTTGGCAACCAGCTCCGATCCCTCTTTCAAACTACAAGGCCGATCAGGGAGATGGGACATGGTGTCAAAGAGACAAAAAAACAAAAACAAAACCCCCATGTGGCTACTTTACCTGGAGGGGAAAGAAATGGGGAGCCGACATTGTTGGTTAAGTCTTTCAAGCTGGCATGGGATGGCTTCAGAAAGTCAGGTTTGGGGGTCCGCCAATGGTCTTCTCGGAGCAAGGCCTCGAACTGTAAATGCAGAGGGTTGCCTGTATAAAAATTTGAATTATTTTATAAAAATTATAAATTACTATATAAAAATAAATATTAAAAATGTAATTTTATAAAAATATAAATTATTGCATAAAAACAATCTATTACATAAAAATATAAATTACTAGCTGAATACCTGTGCTCCGCTATGAAACTATGTGATCGAGCTTGATAAATCGACACTTACAGCTTGAAAATTAATAAGTAGTTACGATTGGCCTCTCCGCTCCCCTTGTCTCCTTCAGGCTTGCCCCACAGAGGCCTCTCCTATCTTATCCCCTTCTCTCCCTCAGACTCGTCTCCAAACACCCAGCCCGCAGGCTGGATGAGTCACGTGCTTGGCCACGCCTAAGTGGCAGTTGGAACAGAGTTCTTTTCAGGTTGGGAGAGGGAGGAACTCCTTAGCATCACATAATAATATAAGCATAATAATATAAGAAATAATAATGATCTGATGGTCATTTCAAAAAATCCTTTCTTAGCGAGCACCTAGAAGTCAAGAGTGCCAAATTGCAAGTTTGTAGGCTTTACGGTTCTGGAGATTTTGTGATGCTGTGTGAGTGGCATTTCGTTTTTATATACTGCCGGGATGGTGAACGTATGGCATGTGTGCCACAGGTGGCACGCGGAGCCATTTGTCAGGGCACACGAGGCATGCGCGTGCTGGCCAGCTGACTTCAGCCTTTTTTTGAGGCCATTTTTCGCCCTCCCCAGGCTCCAGAGGCTTTATAGGAGCTTGGGGAAGGAGAAAACAGCCTCCCTGAAGCCTCCGGAGCCCAAAAAACCGGCCCTACGGGCAAACTGGAGCTTCAGGAACAGACTTCTGGTTTGCTCGTAGGGCTGGTTTTAGCCCTCCGGAGGCTTCCCTGAAGGCTCCAGAGGGCTAAAAACGGCTCTACGCATAAACCGGAAGTGACTTCCCTGCCCATCCTCACCATGTTACTGAAAAGTTCTCAGAAGAAGCAGAAGAAGAAAGAACTGGTGAGTGGCTGGGGGGGGGGGGGGAGGATGTTGGGGAAGAGGGAAGAGGCAGAGGGGCCGGAAGTGTGTGCGTGTGCACAGGCTGTGAGTTTTAAAAACGTCTGAGTGAATCCAGGAAGAGGGAAGAGGCAGAAGGGCTGGAACTGTGTGCGTGTGCACAGGCTGTGAGTTTTAAAAACGTCTGAGTGAATCCAGGAAGAGGGAAGAGGCAGAAGGGCTGGAACTGTGTGCGTGTGCACAGGCTGTGAGTTTTAAAAACGTCTGAGTGAATCCCGGAAGAGGGAAGAGGCAGAGGGGCTAGAAGTGTGTGTGTAAGGTGGTCAGTAATGTTGAAGACCGGCAAGGACAGCCATATTTCCTCTGTAAGTAGCTGTTTTATTGTTTTGTGTACTTATTTTTATTTAAGTAGTAAGTGCACAAAATAATAAATTTCCTTTTTTTATATCTTCTTTTTGCAGGTCATTCTTTGGGGCAAAGAATTCAGTGACATCAACTTGGCCACTCCCACCCAGTCACATGACTGCCTAGCTACTCCCACCCGGTCACATGATCACCAAGCCACTCCCAGAAAACAGGCCACACCTACAGAATAGGTTCTAAAATTTTTTGAAACCCACCACTGGTATAATGGTTCTCTTTGGAGGGCTGAATAAAAGGAAATATCATTTTAATATATGCTGATTAGTGTACATTAAAGTAACACTAAAATTTCTATTCTATTCTAAATTATTCTATTCTCTATTCCATTCTGCATTCTATTCCATATCAGTGATGGCGAACTTTTCAGCTCGGGTGCCAAAAGGGTGCACGTGTGTGCCCACACCCATAATGCAATGCCCTCCCCCCGGCGCATGCTCACACAACCCCCGCGCTCTCCCCCCCCCCACATGTGTGCAGGCCTCACTGAAGCCTCCGGACTTCCAGTAGGCCCGTTGTGCTGTTTTTTGCCCTCCCAAGGCTTCAGGACAGCCTCCTGAAGCCTGGGGAGGGCAAAAAACAGCACAATGGGCATACCGGAAGTTTGTTTCTGAACTTCCATTAGGCCCGTTGGCCCCATTTTTCACCATCCACAGGCTCTGGAGGCTTTCCTGAAGCCTGGGGAGGGCAAAAACGGCCTCCCCGCGCCCTCTGGAAGGCCAAAAATTAGCTGGCCAGCACGCACATGCGTGCTGCAGCTGACATGGGACAACGCCTCCCATGCCCTCAGATATGGCTTCACGTGTCATAGGTTCACCATCACGGGAATATAGAATGGAATAGAATGCAAAATGGAATGGAATAGAACAGAAGAGAAGAGAAAACTGAGAATAGAATAGAATATAAAATGGAATGGAATGGAATACAACGCAGAATGGAACGGAATAGAAAAGAGTAGAAGAGAATATAGAATACAGAACAGAACAGAATAAAATGGAATAGAAAATAGGATAGGATATAGGACCGTGATGGTGAACCTATAGCACACGTGCCACAGGTGGCACGTGGAGCCATATCTGAGGGCTTGCGGTATGTTAGCTGCAGCGCGCATGGGCGCCCTGGTCAGCTAATTTTCGGCCTTCCAGAGGGTGGGGGAAGCTGTTTTCCCCCTCCCCAGGCTTCAGGAAAGCCTCTGAAGCCTGTGGATGGTGAAAAATGGGCCCAACGGGCCTAATGGAAGTTCAGAAACGCCTCCTCTGCCTGGAAGGGTCAGTTTTGTACGAAGGTCAGCCGTGTGAAGATGTGTATCAATTGTCAGTCATAACTATAGTCAGACAGGTATCAATAAGTCACGTCCAGAGTAAAGTCAGTCAAAGAGTCAGAGTCCAAGAGTGCCCGGACCAGCCGAAGCTGCGGGTGGGTTTGGATTCCCCTCGCAGCGCACATAGAAGGACCGTTCAGGTAAGTCAACGGTCGTTCTCCTGTGCGCTGCTTGGGGAATCCAAGCATGGGACATGCCAGAGCAGTGAAACTAAGGGCGGGAGCCAGGCTGGTCAGGGCCCGCAGAGGAGGCGAGCACCTGCTGCAACACACGCCGCCCAAAGGATGCCTCGGCCGAGGCGTATGAGTCAACTTTGTAATGTCTAATAAATGGTGATGGGGACGACCAGGTAGCCGCCCTGCAAATGTCCTCGACTGATGCTTGAGTAGCCCAGGCCGTTGTTGTAGCCGCGCTCCTGGTGGAGTGGGGAGTGATGCGTCTGGGAACCAGCCGGGACTGGGTGTCGTAAGCGAGCGCAATGCATGCCTTTAGCCAACGTCCTATGGTGTTGGACGACGCTTTCTGTCCCATGGAGGAAGGTTGGAACGAGACAAAAAGTGCCTCTGACTTCCGGAAGGCAGCCGTGCGCTTCACATAGCGCCGGAGAGTTCTCCGGACGTCCAGATGATGCCACTGGTGCTCCTGCGGATGGGAAGGATGTGGGCAGAAGTCCGGGAGAATAAGTTCTTGCGCCCTGTGAAACCAGGTGTTGACCTTAGGCAAGAAGGCCGGATCTAGGCGAAGAACAACTCTGTTGGGATGAAATATGCACAGGTCAGATCGTATTGACAGAGCTGCCAGCTCGGATACCCTCCTGGCAGACGTGATGGCCACCAGAAAGGCAGTCTTAAGTGTCAGCAACCGAAGGCTGATGGTGCGGATGGGCTCAAAGGGTGAGGATGTGAGTGCCTTGAGCACCAGAGGAAGATCCCAGGTAGGGTAGCGGTGAACAGTCTGAGGCCTGATGTTAGCTGCACCCTTCAGAAATGACTTGACCCGTGCGTGCTGAGTCAATGGGCGGGCACGGCCGCCACTAATCACGGTGGACAGGGCTGTGACTTGACGACGAAGGGTGTTGGGTGCCAAGCCCTTGTCAAGGCCCATTTGCAGGAAATCAAGCACCTGTGGCACGGACGCCTTGACTGGGTCGATAGAAGTACAGCGGCACCACCTGCAGAAGGCCTGCCAGGTCGCCTCGTAGATACGAGTCGTGGATGGCCGGCGGGCCGCTTTGATGGTGTTTATTACCTCATCGGAGAAATGAAGTCCGGTCAGAATAGCCCGCTCACGTGCCACACAGCTAATTGCAGCAGCTGGGGGTTCGGATGGACGAGAGCCCCCTGGTTGAGCTGGATCTGGCTGTCCGGGATTCTCCAGGGGCGACCGATCGACAGATGGACGAGATTGGCGTACCAGGGGCGTCGAGGCCACATTGGAGCCACGAGCAGGACTTCCGCTTGTTCCGTCAGTATCTTTTGGATGACTAACGGAAGGATCGGTAGAGGTGGGAAGGCGTAAAGGAGGGCGGCCTGCCAAGGACTGCGGAGAGCATCCGTGCCTTCTGCCCCCGGGGTCTGAAATCTGGTGTAAAATCGTGGTGTCTGCGCATTGCTGGGCTGCGCAAAGAGGTCCACCTCCGGCTTGCCGAATCGGCGAGAGAGTTCCTGGAAGAGGGCGGGATGAAGACGCCACTCTGTCTGATCCACGGTGGCTCGGCTCAGCCAATCCGCCTGTATGTTGGAGGCCCCCGAGATGTGCTCTGCTCGCAGTGACAACAGTCTGGCTTCCGCCCAGTGTAGTATTCTCTCCGCCTCCAACATGAGAGCCTTGGATCGGGTGCCTCCCTGGCGATTGATATGGGCCTTGGAGGCTACATTGTCCGTTAGAACCAGTATGTGGCGGTTCGAAACTATGTCCCTGAACTCGAGGAGGGCCAGTCGTATGGCCCACAGCTCTAGCCAATTGATGCTGTTTCTTAGCTCCTGGCTCGACCACCGGCCCTGAGCGACCCGGTCCAGGGCATGAGCCCCCCACACGAATAGGCTGGCATCCGTTGTTACTTGGATGGACTCCCCTTGAGAAGTTTGGAGGAAATCCACCACCGAAGAGACCTGAGTGGTTTGGGTGGCAAGCGGACCTTGGTCTGAGAGTGGCTGGTGTGGGCCCTCTGGAAGGGGAGCAGGAACCACTGGAGTGGGTGAGAATGGAATCGGGCGCAGGGAATCACGTCGATGCATGAAATCATCTTCCCAAGTAGTTGGGAGAGGGTGGCTAGTGGTACGAGTCTTTGTGATAATATGCGACTCACCAGGGCGTGAATGCTGTGACGCCTTTCTTGAGACAGGAACACCTCGCACGTCCTTGAATTGATGACCGTGCCCAGATGAAGCAACGACGTGGTTGGCTGCAGGTGGCTTTTGGCAAGGTTCAGGACAAACCCGTGGTTCTGTAGTGTGTCCATTGTGACCTCCAGGTCCTGGAGCGCCTGGGCATGAGTCGGTGAGAGAAGAAGAATATCGTCCAGGTAACAGTTGACCCGTATGGGAACTGTGTGGAGCGAGGCCACCACGACTGCAAGGAGCTTGGTGAATGTTCGAGGGGCCGATGATAGGCCGAAGGGCAGGGCCCGATACTGGAAATGGCGGCCGGCAAAGTGAAAGCGTAGGAACCTCCTGTGCGCCTGATGGATTGGTACATGGAGGTACGCCTCTTTGATATTGACTGAAGTCATCAAGTCGCCCTGGCGGATAGATGCTAAGATGCTCTTGAGGGATTGCATCTTGAACTTTTGGTACTTTATGAATAGATTGAGCCGTTTCAAATCGAGGATGGTCCGCCATCCTCCCGAGCTTTTGGGTACTAGGAATAAGATGGAATAGAAGCCTAGCCCCTCCTGCCCCTTTGGAACCATTTCTATGGCCTCGATGGATAAGAGATGTTGTATCTCTGCCTCCATGAGGCGCCTTTTCTCCTGGCACCTGGGGATAGGGCATCTGATAAATCGCCTTGGGGGAAAGGAAAGGAACTCTAGAGTGAGGCCCTGCCTCACGATTTGAAGGGCCCAGGCGTCGGATGTGGTCTCCGCCCATTGATGAGCGAAGGCCAGAAGCCGTCCGCCTATGGCCCCCTCCCTGTGAGAGTCACCGGTACCTCCGAAAGGACCGGTTACCGGTCCCACGAAATGGCCGTCTTGTCTGGGATTGTGACTGGTTTTGTTGGCGACCTCTATCCCTAGCCCCAAAACGGTCCTGGCTCCTGTCCTGAGGTTGATTGAAATTTCTGGTATACTGGGGGACATAGGGGGCAGAAGTGAACCCCGAGTCTCCTGCACGAAATATCTGGCGCCTATTATAGGGCTGTTGCCTTCTGTCAGTGCGCCTGCTGGTGGATGGGAGAACCTTACGCTTGTCCCTTGTCTCGATGAGGATTGGGTCGAGGGCTGGTCCAAACAAGGCCTCCCCTTTGAATGGCGTGGAGGCAAGACGCCACTTGGAGCGTACGTCCGCCTGCCAATGGCGAAGCCACAGCAGGCGACGAGAGGCTACATTTGAGACTACAGCTCGAGATGCAAATTTTGCTGCATTAAGTGTAGCATCCGCTGAGAATTCCAGGGCCGCCATTAGCTTGGTAATGTCCTGGTGTAGTCGCATGTCCTCAGGGGCAAGCCTACCCTGCAATTGTCTGAGCCAGACTAAGGATGTCCTATTGAAAAAGGACGCCGTGGTAGCAGCGCGTAAGGCCCAGGCCGTGGCTTGGTGAGTCTTGCGAATGACTAACTCGGCCTTGCGGTCCTCTGCCTTCAACCCTTCGGAAATCTCCGATGGTATTAAGGCTGGAGAGGCTAGGGCTGCAATGGGTGCGTCTACAGTGGGGAATTGGAGGATCTTTTCCAGTTCTGGGGTGGAATTATACAATTTCTTGTCCCCATTGCTGGGTGGAGCAACCGCAGTCGGTTGTGCCCACTGCTTTTGAACTATATCACTGAATAGTTTGGGGAAGGGAATGACATCCTGCTCTGAAATCTGTTTTGCAAACAGGCGTTCAGTTGCATCCAATCCCACTGCTGTACTGGCTTGGGTGGCAGCCCCACCCATATTAGTGGTGGCCTTTGCCTTGAACAATAGTGACTTAAAAAGTGTTGGGCGGAATAATCCAGAAGAGGTAGGCTGGTCCTGTGCCAAACCTACATCATCTGAAAATTCTATATCCAGCACTTCCCCTTCTTCCACCAAGGCCGATTCCTCACTATATTCTGAGGGTAGAGGCGAGGGGGGTTCGGCCTGAGGGTTGGATAAATCCCTAGGTACAGTTGGAAGTCTGGTAGTATTGGATCTGCGATGCAGTTCAGCATCCACGCCCTTGGAAATTGCTGCAGAAATCATGCGATACAAATCTGGGGGAAGGCCCAGATCCTGGGCCTCCGCAGGCCTGAGGCCTGCAGCGGTGGGGGTAAAGGTGGCAGAAGGCCCCGCGCTTGGGATCTCATGGGCCGGAGCCATGCTTATCTCTGAAAGCCCCGGAGGGGATTGGGCCCTTAATTCCCCCTCCTCGTAGATTGGTGCCTGGGGCAAAGGAAGATCCGGTGACCAGCCCTGGTTCCCAGGAGGATGCAAGGGGGAACTAGGAGAAGGCCGTTGGGGAACTAGTACAGGAGGCGAGCTGCTGGCCACTCTAGGGGCCCCGGCCGCTGATTTAGGCTTATCTTTACGCCTATAGGCCCTGTCTGGGGCCACAGATGAGGCCCGAGGCCTATGGGTAGAGGCCCTGGTTGTGGCCCTGCTAACCCTTGGGGAGTTATCTGCCTCAGTGCGGGATTGGGCAGCATTAGTGGGCTCCACAATACCTCCAGGGGTAGCTGACTCTGCCATAATGAATCAGAAAAAGTGAAATGGCTCAATCTCCTCAAAAAGACTCCTTAGCAATCGTGAATAGCACAATTCAGAAGAGCTGCTGCAAACGACGGACTCCCAGCCGAGCGAACAAGGCAAGAGAGGGAGCAGAGGGAGAGAGCCATTTACGTAGCGTCGCTAATTGGGCGGGAAAGCGAAGCCCCGCCCCTCCTGCTCCTCTCAGAGCGCGCGAAAAAAGGGCTACTCAAAATGGCGCCCGCGATTTAGGCGGGACTTTTAAAAAACCGCGGTTTAACTTTCTGTTGCCTCCGTTTGCTTGGGGCTCTACGAACGCTGCGGCAAACTCGCGGCAAATGCTAGCGATTCTAGTGCCTTCCAGCGACGACAATTTCGGGAGATAGACCTCACCACGCAAGGCGGTCGCTCCCTTGGAAAACGCGGTGCGGAGCGGCGAACCGACTCCTGAGCGCTTGCAAACGACGTAAAGAGCGGCGGACCAGCTCCCTATTGCTGCCGTAGGACAGAAGAGGCAGCGCTGCTATTTCTCGGCCAGCAGGCTTCAGAAATGAAGCGACTTGGCGGGCGACTCGACTGACAGCGAACTGCCGTCTGCGTGCCTTGTCCCAAGAAGTACTTTACCCCACGGATTCAAAAGAGAGAAAGCAAATTCAGTAATCCTGATTAATTTGTCAATTAGTCTAGAGATAGTCAGATATATGTCTCTTCAGGCTGGACTGAGTTAAAAAAACTGACCCTTCCAGGCAGAGGAGGCGTGGTCATCTAATTTGCATAACTGTCTCTAGGCTAATGGACAAAGTTAACCCATGCTTGGATTCCCCAAGCAGCACACAGGAGAACAACCCTGGGTTTTTTTCTGCCTGCAAACACAACAGAGGGGGGAAAGCGAAGGAGGCCAGAGAGTAATTTCGGAGAGGAGGAGTTGTGGGTGGTGTCAAGTTAAGTTACTCACCGTGTGGGAAGGAGAGGATGGGGTGGAAGCCGGAGTCCAGCAGAGCAATCCGTTCCTCCAAGGACATGGCCTCCGGGTCGACGGTCGGCAGCGAAGCCTTGAAGCCACACAAAATGCAGGAGTTGGGCTGCTCACAGGTGCACTTCAGGCTGAGAGGCTTTGGCGGCTGCGGGGCGAGAGAGGACACAGCGATGACGACAAATGACAATGACAACTACCAGAACAGCTCTTAGGTTCCCCCTGGGTTAGGCCTTGAAAGGGGTGTTTCATCGCTGGAGGATTTTAAGAAAACTGACAGAATAGCCAGTTGTCTGAAATGGGCGACGGTCTCCCGCTGGAGTAAGAGGTTGGTCTACAGGACCTCCAAGGTCCCTTCCGACTGTCATTCTGTGATTCTGTAAGGATCTTCTGCTTGAGCAGGGGGTTGGACTAGCTGACTTCCAAGGTCCCTTCCGACTCTGTTATACTGAGGAAAAGGAAGGGGAGGGGGAGGAGGGAAAGGACTGTGGGGGTCCTTGCTGCTGTCAGCCTGGGAATTCAGGCTGCCAACAGGAGGGTGGTGACTCATCCCCAGCTCTTCTCTGCTGGGAGCGGCAGCCATTACCAACAGCCTCAACCGACACACAAGGGACGTGGCCAGAAGCCGGCTAGTGGAGACAGTGGAGCCTGGAGTGGTCATGATTGATGGGAGGAACTAATTGGGGGGGGGGTGCTAGGGAGGGGCGAGAAACCTGGGTGGGGGCAGGGGAAAGGTTCATAAGGTGGTGGGGAGCATGTAGCTTTAGCTCCAACAATTTTTTCCACTGCAATCACTGTGGGTGGTCAGTGAGTACCAGTTACATAAACAAGGATTAGATCCAGCGTTGGTGCCCTGTTTTTATTTCCCGGAACCTGACAGCTGCTCTCTGAGCTGGGTGGGTTTGTTGCAGATGTTTCATGACCCAACTAGGGGATGTCATCAGTGCTCGAATGGAGGAGGAAGGGGAGGAAGGGGAAGGACGAGTAGACTGTGGGGTCCTTGGTGCTGAGCTGGGGGGGGGGGGGGTTCATGACCCAACTACAGAACATCATCAGTGCTAGAAGGGAGGGGGGTTTGTGTAGAAGAGAAGACTGTGGGGTCCTTGAAGCTTTCCGAGCTTGGTGGGTTTCTTACAGATGTTTCGTGAGCCAACTAGGGAACATAAGTTCTAGAAGGGAAGGGAGTTTATGGAGAGGAGGGGGATGAGAAGATGGAGGAAGAGCAGGAGGAGGAGAACTACTGTAGGGTCCTTGGCAGTCTCTGAGCTTGGTGGTTTTCTTGCAGACATTTCATGACCCAAACGAGGGAGCATCATCAGTGCTAGCCTTACTAACACTGACGTTCCCTAGTTGGGTCATAAAACGTCTTCAAGAAATCCATGCAGCTGAGAGAGCCCGAAGGACCCCCGAGTCTGTCTTCCTTCCTTCCCTCCCTCCCTCTGATGTTGTCTAGTTGGGTCATGAAATGTCTGCAAAAAAACCACCCAGCTCAGAGATCACCCAGGACTCCACAGTCCTCCTCCTTCCTTCCATTTCTAACTTCCTTCCTTCCCTCCCTCCTCCTATCTCTCCTTCCTTCATCCTTCTTTCGTTCCTTCCTCTTACCCCTTCTCCTTCCTTCCTTCCCTTCCACCCTCGATGATGTTCTGTACTTTAGTCATGAAACGTCTGCAAGAAAACCACCCAGCTCAGAGAGCCCCAAGGACCCCATTTGAAATGTCTGCCTTGCCTTCAGCTGCAGACTTACCTTTTGGTTCAAGTGAGCGATGGAGCTAATTCTCACCAGCCGGCGCTTCTTGTACCTACAGATGGGACGGATCCTGGCAGCAACACAGCTGTTGTCCAGGGCCAAAGCCACAGCAGGCAGGCTGTGGTTCGCCGCCGTGGGTTTCTTGAGGTGCTGCTCGGCGGCCGTGCCTTCTGCAGAGCTACCGCTGGTGGCGCAGGCACTCAAGCTGGGAGGGTGAAAGAGAAGAAATGGTCCCACTGGAGAAATATTCCAGACACAACTTAACAGGGATGTTGTTGTGTAGGAAGGAAGTATAACCTTTCTGCCCAGAATCCTTGCAAAAGAAATCAGCAGAAAATGAGTAGCACAACTACAAGCGGTCGAGTTATGACGGTTCAAAGGTCCCGACGGTCCCCACCAAAGGGACTTAGCACCCTGATTCAAAGATGTGACATGCCCCTGCAAAGTCGTGTGCTCTGTCATCAGCTCTTGTTTAGATTTTATTGGAAAGTAGTTCTTGGTCTTGGTTCTTACAATCAGTGACAAATGTTCCAGGGAGTATCACTGCTATGGAGAGAGAGACAGAGAGAGACAGAGACAGAGAGAGGCAGGGAGATAGGCAAGAAGAAAAGGAGGAAGAGGGAAAGAGCAAGAAAAGAAGGAAGGAAAAGGAAAAAAGGAAGGAAGGAGAAAGAAAGAAAGAAAGAAAGAAAGAAAGAAAGAAAGAAAGAAAGAAAGAAAGACGGTGGGAGGGAGGAGAGGCAGGGAGGAAGGAAGGAAGAAAAGAAGGAAGAGGGAGAGAGGAAGTAAAAGAGAGGAAGAAAGAAAAGGGAGGGAGGGAAGTAAGAAAGAATGAATGAAAAAGGAAGGAAGGAAGGAAGGAAGGAAGGAAGGAAAGAAGGAACTCATTTTTAATGTGGACCAGTGTTCTCTCAGTAAAAAATGACAATAAAGCTTGTCTTGTCTTGTCTTGTCCTTATCTTTTGATTCCAGAAAGCAGGCAATGCTAACAAGCAAAAGCCCATTCAAAAAGAGACCAGAGGCTGTTCAAAGCACCATGGCAAAACAATTTCCAAGGAGGAAACCCCCAGAAAATAGGGCAAACTCTTTGAACGTGATGAGGAATAAGTTGACAACCTGGCAAATAAATAACCCTTATGTTTTATTTTGGCCATGGGCTGACTCAGGGAGACTCAGGGAGAAAAAACAAATATTTTCAATAAGGGGGAAGAGATTAAAATCAGCAACCTCCAGACCTGTCAGCTTAATGCTGATGGATGCTTCGAAGATTCCAAAGAAAAGGATCAAAATATAAATGACCTTGAAAAAGGGATGGCAACCACAATGATTTCTTCATTATAAATTGTACTGACTTAAATCTTGTAGGATAAATACAACGATCTCTTCGTTATAAATTTTATCAACTTAAATACCGTAGGACAGTGATGGCTAACCTTTTTTTAAAGGCGTGCCAAAATTGTGCGACCCCCCCACCTGCGCATGCGTGAGCGACCCCCCACTGTGCATGCGCGAGTAACCCCACCTGCACATGCGTGAGCAAACCCACCTGCGCATGTGAGCGACCCCACCTGCGCATGTGCGACCCACCCCACCTGTGCATGTGTGAGGGCCCCCCCAACTGCACATGCGCAAGCAACTCCCACGCGCAGGCGGCTGCGGTGGTTTTCACCCTCCCCAGGCTCCCTTCCAGGGAGGGCAAAAAACAGGTCCGACGCGCCAACCAGAAGTTTGACTTCCGGTTCACCCGTTGAGCCTGTTTTTCACCCACTCTAGGCTCCGGAGGCTTTCCTGAAGCCTGGGGAGGGCAAAAAATGGCCCAACGGACCAACCAGAAGTTTGTCTTGCTGCTGTGCTGGCAAATATGGAGCCATAGGTTCGCCATCACAGCTATAGGATAAATACTGCAATGATCTGTTCACTATAAATTTTATCTACTTTTATCTTATGGGGTAACTATCACAACACTCTGTTCATTATAAATTTATAAACTTAAATCTTATAGGATAACTACCATGTTTCCCCAAAAATACGACCTGTCCTGAAACTAAGGCCTTGCCACATTTTTCACGTGGGCAAAAATATAAGCCCCCCCGAAAATAAGCCCTGGACAATCCCCCCCCTCCGGCCAGGCAGAGCACCGCTCACCGACCTAGCGGTATCCTGAAGGCGCCAAGCTGCGGGAGCCAGGGGGGAAGGCGCTTGTCACTGCGTTAATTGTTTGCTAGCTGAACTGAGATATACTGCGCAGGTCATAGGCCCTTATCAGCAATGATTTACTGCGCATGCTTCTTAACACGTTTCATAATACATCACACATTCCAGAGACTTCTTTACTTTTGATCTTCTGTTCATCTGCCAAGAAGGTGGACAACAACTGCTCTTGCCAAAATGTAACAATTAGATAGATTTGTTTATTTCTTATTTTTTAATATTAAAGCTTGTTTTAATTAGAACTTGTTATTGGGTCTTACTTTCGCTTTTTCTGAAGATATGCTGTTTGGAAAGCCGTCGATTCACACCTCATTAGCTCAGGGTGAAATTTCCCCTGACAGCGCTCACGTTTGGTGCTTTCAGGATACCGCTAGGTTGGGGAGTGGTGTTCTGCCTGGCCAGAGGGGGGAGTTGCCGGGTGGCTGCTGCCTTGTGAACGGGCTCCCGAAGAGCCAGGCACAGCCTCAGCGGTGAAGCAGCCATGAGGTGACCACGCTCACGAGCAGCCACCCAGCAAACCCCCTCTTCAGCCAGGCAGAGCACCATTCACTGACCTAGGGGGTATCCCTAAGGCGCCAAGTCACGTGGCGCTCTGCCCGCCCCCCCAGCTCCCAGGGCTTGGCACATTCGGGATACCCCCTAGGTCAGTGCATGGAGCTCTGCCCGGCTGGAGAGGGTGGTTGCACGAGCGCCTGTTCCGCCCCCAGCTCGCATGCCTCCCAGCCTCACCATGCCCTAGCCCAGCTCTCCCTGCAGGGCCAGGGCACCGCTGCCGCGCTCCGAGCATACCTTCTTCTCCGGCTTCCAAACTCCGGAACTCAGCTTCCAATTCTTGCAGCAGCGGCCCCTCTAGCAAAACAATAAGCCCTCCCCTCATAATAAGGCCCAAGCCATATTTTGTGGGTCAAAAGAAAATAAGACCCTGTCTTATTTTCGGGGAAACACGGTATCACAATAATCTGTTAATCATAAATTTTATTGATTGAAATGTTATCGCCTTTACCTTCTGGGATAACTATCACAATACTCTGTTCATTATAAATTTATCCACTTAAATCTTACAGGATAACTACCACAATAATCTGTTAATCATAAATTTTATTGATTGAAATTTTATGGTATAACTAACCAGTTGCTGATTCCATTGACTTGAGGGGGGGACGGGCAGGCTTTGAGGGGCTCTGGAGACCCATTGATGGGGGCGCAGGAGGGATTTTGACAGACCAGGTTCCTTAAGGACTGGGCGAGGTGAGAATTCTAGAACAGAAAAATGAAAAAAGAAATGGTTCCAAAAACATGTTTTCTTTCCCAGCAGTGCAAAAGCCAGAGGAGAGTAAGAATAAAAACAAGTTAAATTAAATGAATAAAAATTAAAACCATTAGAACAAAAGAAATGATTGAAAAATGCTCAACCCCATTTGCCATCTCAGCAGGGAACATTTCCCTCACTGGTGGCTTTCGAAGCCCTCTCCCCACAAAGCCCACCACAGCCAAACAATTCCTGGCTGGGGGATTCTGGGAGTTGGAGTCCTCCCCTTTTAAAGCATGAAGGCTGTGGGATTCTGGGAGTTGAAGCCCACCCCTTAAAGCATGTGTTCTGACCCAGCTTTAGCAGAAGCAAGAAACAGACTCCTTGTCACGAAAACCCCCTCTTTATTTACCTCTTGTGAATTAATTGCATTCACCCACCCAAAAGTCCAGGCAATACTCCTTTCCTTCAAGGAGTTAACTGCAGTAACAAACCTTATCAGTTCCTTGTGAGCTCCCAGCTGAAAGGCTGCAAATTAACTTCTGGCAAGCAGTCTTTGTAGCAGGAAACACAATGAGCAAAATCTTCAGAAATACAAACTGTTGTCTCCTACAACAACCACTCCCCTTTCCTTCTATTTATTCCCCAGCCAGGAAGGGGCCATTCGGCGTCCACATGTGCTTTGCTTCCCGAGTTGACTCCTTGTCCTCCGTTGCTGACCTCTCCTAACTGTTCTGTGCATATGTGCATCTGGAACAGGCTCTCTTTCTTTTCACCCACTCAATCAAAGAAATAAGGACTTTGACAACACAACTTTTCCAAACTTCAACCACTGCTCCTTGCCACTGAATGCATCTGCTACAATACAAACCTGTTTTTCAGCATTTTTGAGAAGATAAGAAGGGATGCAAGGGGATATTCCACCGGGCACCTTCAGGTGGGGGGAGGAGGGAAGCAGTGCTGGGTTTTTCCTGGAGTTCATCACCCCTGCAGGTGAGGCTAGGCGACTCGGCGGCTTCAGCCCATCTTCCTGCTGGAGGCTGCCCAGGATAACTGGGCCCTGGGGAGGGGGGAAAAATCAACCTTGTATTTAGAAGCTCTTGTTAAGGGTGGATGTTAATCTCCAAGGTGGATGATACTTAGACAAAAAACAAAACGGGGCATTTGTTCTGCCTGAGGTAAGATGGTGCAATGCTCATAATTCTGGAAATTACTTCAAAGCTTTACTGATTCTAGATGGTGACTTCACAAACAAAATGCTTTCCGGGGGAGGCTCAGAGGTCTGCCCTGTCCCTGCTTTGATATAGGCAGCTTGGCCTAAGGCAAGACTAGAAGTCAACATCTTCTGGTGATTGACCCAAAGTCACCCAGCCAGCTGTCATACCTAACCTAAGGTGGTACTAGAATTCACCATCTCATGGTGATTGGCCCAAAGTCACCCAAGCAGCATGCTTTAAGAAGGTCGTAAGTGTGAAACACCCTCAAAAGGTCGCAAAAGAGGATGATGTGACCCAGGGTTACTTTGACCGTCGTATGAACCAGTTGCCAGGCCTCTGAATTTAGATTACATGCTACAAAGGTCGTGTGAAAAACTGGTCGTTTTCCAGTGCCATTGTAACTTGGAGCCATCGTAACCCAAGGAACGATTGTAAGTCGAGGACTCTCTGTGCTGCCGGATGTGTACAAAAGCAACATGTTTGTCATAAATACAACCTTTACAAAACTTTCCCTCAAGTCTAGTTGCAGATAAGAGACTCCCCAGCCTTTGATCTTCCCCGGGTTGCAAATCTCTGTTTTATTAGCCTCAAGTCAATACAATTCTCATTTTTTTCCACGTTTAATTCACCAATGTTCAAAGCCAAACTCGGAGGCTCTGTTCCTACGAACAAACGCCAGCTCTGAGAACACACAATGGCTGCGTTCACTCACACACAGGGTGTGTCAGTGAATATCAATGAACGTGATCCGGATTGTACAACATACGAAGACGCTGGCGTGATTCCTGGAGCCCGTTAAGCCTCAAAACTACTTAATTCTGGCTTGGCCTGAGCAAACGCAGACAAGGAAAGAGAAAAAAAAATCAAAAAAAGAAATGATGCTTCCGGAAAGGAAGCTTGCCCTACCTTGTTGGCACGGAGCTGCTTGTAAACATCAGTCTGCTGCCTTATCCGATACTCCAGATCTAACACCTGAGCTTGTAACCACGTCCAGCGACAGATGATGGCCGCTCTCTCCATTGCCCACTGGCGCTGCGCCAGCCGGCGCCTGAAAACAGAAGCATTGGCACACGGGCATTAGCGTTCGTCACACTAAGAGACACAAGGATTTAAAACCATTCATACATACATACATATATGGTGTTAGTGTCTTCACACAGCTCGATGCATGCAATCACACAAGGATTGAAATACATGCATACATTCACACACAAGCCTACATAACGGCCAAATCCTAGGTTGCTCAGAAGGAAGCCACAAGAAAGGAAACTCAGCAAACCCTGGTTAAGCCTTTCTCAGCTCCGGCTTTTAACTCGGTTTCATATTTCAGATTTTCTCCGGAAAGTCATTTGGCAAGCTTTGGAGCTCTGGCTTCTTTATCGTATCACATTTTTTTCATTCACGGCTTGGGTTGAAAATGGCCAGAAGACAGATGGAAGAATGGATGGATGGGATATACAGATATAAATTTCTATTTCTATATCTCTATATCTACAGTACATCACATGAGTACACCCCCTCACTTTTTGTAAATATTTAAGTATATCTTTTCATGTGACAACACTGAAAAAAAATGACACTTGGCTACAATGTAAAGTAGTGAGTATACAGCTTGTATAACAGCATAAATGTGCTGACCCCTCAAAATAACACAACACACAGCCATTAATGTCTAAACTGCTGGCAACAAAAGTGAATACACCCCTAAGTGATAATGTCCAAATGGGGCCCAAGTAGCCATTTTCCCTGCCTGTCATGTGACTCGTTATTGTTACAAGGTCTCAGGTGTGAAGGGTGAGCAGGTGTGTTAAATTTGGTGTTATCACTCTCACTCATACTGGTCACTGGAAGTTCAACACCTCACGGCAATTAACTCTCTGAGGATCTGAAAAATGAATTGTTGCACTACATAAAGATGGCCTAGGCTATAAGAAGATTGCCAAGACCCTGAAACTGAGCTGCAGCACTGTGGCCAAGACCATACAGCAGTTTAACAGGACAGATTCCACTCAGAACAGGCCTTGCCATGGTCGACAAAAGAGGTTGTGAGCCCATGCTCAACGTCATATCCAGAGGTTGGCTTTGGGAAATAGACGTATGAGTGCTGCCAGCATTGCTGCAGAGGTTGAAGGGGTGGGGAGTCCTGTGGTCCGATGACACCAAGATAAACATATTTGCTTCAGATGGTGTCAAGTGTGTGTGGCGGCAACCAGGCTAGGAGTACAAAGACAAGTGTGTCTTGCCTACAGTCAAGCATGGTGGTGAGAATGTCATGGTCTGGGGCTGCATGAGTGCTGCCGACCCTGAGGAGCTACAGTTCATTGAGGGAACCATGAATGCCAATATGTACTGTGACATACTGAAGCAGAGCATGATCCCCTCCCTTCGGAGACTGGGCCGCAGGGCAGTATTCCAACATGATAACGACCACAAACACACCTCCAAAACGACCACTGCCTTGTTAAAGAAGCTTACCTTTACCTTACCTTTATTTCGATTTTTATACCGCCCCCTCTCCCCAAAGGGACTCGGTGAGGGTAAATGTGATGGACTGGCCAAGCATGTCTCCAGACCTAAACCCTATTGAGCATCTGTGGGGCATCCTGAAACGGAAGGTGAAGGTGCGCAAGATCTCTAACATCCACCAGTTCCGTGACGTCATCGTGTAGGAATGGAAGAGGAGTCCAGTGGCAACCTGTGAAGCTCTGGTGAACTCTATGCCCAAGAGGGTTAAGGCAGTGCTGGAAAATAATGGTGGCCACACAAAATATTGACACTTTGCGCCCCATTTGGACATTATCACTTAGGGGTGTACTCACTTCTATGATCGATCGATCTGTCTGTCTGTCTGTCTGTCTGTCTGAATTAAATTTCAGAGAAGTATGGTCGCAAGGAAAGGAAAGATTGTAAGTTTGCATCCAAAGGTGTGGTTTAGATAGACTGAGGGGGGGGGGGGAGAATACAGGAATTGTAGCTATAAACTGAGCAGGAATTGAAGGGTGATGTAATTGGGATCTTTTAATAAGACAATTATATTTTAGGCTGCCTCACCCATGAAGTACAAACACTGAGGATGTTGCCTAGTTGGGTCATAAAAGGTTTGCAAAAAAAAAAAAAAAACCCCAGCCAAGCTAAGAGAGCAGCAAGGACCTCAGATCAGAGTTCTCCTTCTCTATGCAAATACCACTGCCTGCTAGCACTGATGATGTTCCCTAGTAGGGTCATGAAAGGTCTACATCAAAAAAGCAAAGCTTAGAGAGCACCAAGGACTGCTCCTCCTCCTCTTCCCACAAACTGCACCCTGTTCTAACACTGAAGACATTACCTAGCTGGGTCCTGAAACGTGTGCAAGAAAACCACCCAGCTCAGAGGCTCCACATTCCTCCTCGTCCTCTCTACAAACCCCCTCCTTTCTAGCACTGATGATGTAACCTAGATGGGTCCTGAAATGTCTGCAAGAAAACCACCAAGCTCAGAGAGCAGCACCAAGGACACCATTCTCCTCCTCCTCCTTTCCCCAAACCCCACTCCCTTCTAGCATTGAAGATGTTACCAAGCTGCATCATAAAACATCTGCAAGAATATAATCAAGCTCTGGGAGCATCAAGGCCCCACAGTTCTCCTCTTCCTCCTCTTCCTCCACTCTGCACACCCTTCTCCCGTCCAGCACTGATAATGTTTCCTAGTTGGGTCATGAAATGTCTGCAAGAAAACCACCCAGCTCTGACAGGACCAAGGAGCCCATCATTCAGACCAGCCCTCAAGTTCAGACAGTCCACACTTAACCATCCTGTGAAGTTTTGACAACACTAAATGAACCCTAAGCTTAACCACTGTTCACACAAACAATGTGGCATCCCCATGGTCACACAATCAAAATTCAGGCACTGGTCTAAAGATAAGTTGTGTCCCACTCTAGAACATGGCATTCATCTCGGTTTCTCGGTCGAGGAAGCCAGGATTGTCCGAAGACGCTTCCTTGGTCATCTGGCCAACAAGGCTCTAGATAAGATGGCTTATATGCCATGTTGGCCACGGAACGATGTTACCTTCCCACCAAAGTGGAACCTGTTTATCTACTAGCCTTTTGTAAGGGGGAGGGGCTATTGTTTTATTTTATTATTTTCTTTTATTATTTTTATTTTTCAATGACGTTTTTATATTCAAATAAGCGGCCCATGGGCGACTCTTCTAAATTTTCTAAAATAAACAAATAAAATTTTTTCATGCTTTCGAATGGCTGGGTCGACAGAAGCTGGAGCCAGGGATGAGAGTTCACCCCTTTGCGGAGAGCTCGGGTTTCGAACCACCAACCTTCCGCTTGACAAGGCCAGTGCCTTGTCAACTGGCATGTCTTTATGACGATCGAAGCGTCCCACTTAAGCAACCGGCATGTAATATGGGGTAGTTCCTGACTTACAACAGTTCATTTACTGACCATTCAAAGTTACAACGGCCTGGGGAAAAAGGGACTTAGGACTCGTGCTTAGGACCCACATAAGCATCCCCGCGGTCACATGATCCAAATTCAGATGCTTGACCAACTCGTATTTATGACATGATCAAAATTCAGACACTTGGCCACCGACTCGTATTTGACTGTCACATTTTGGTGTCCCACATAAGAAAAGCCAGCAACACGGGTTGATGTTAGAATTTTTATTTGGAAACGCAGACCCAGCACGAAGTGACCATTCAAAAGGAATTAGTTTGTGCTACCGTGGTTAGTTCACCCACCCCCTATATTATGCTCCACCTCCCTTGTGTGTACAACCCTCCCCTCCTACCGACTGCTTGTGGCCCTCTACCGGGGGACGACACCTAGAAGAAAAAGGACACCATTAGTCACCTCTTGAGCATCCCCCACCCCTCAGTTTGCCTGGGTTCTGTCGGTGAACCGCTTCATTAACCGAGGGGCTCTCATATCCTCTTCTTTTACCCATGATAGCTCTGATAGGGGATATCCCTTCATTTGTACCAGATATTGTATCCGGCCCCTATGCCTACAAGAATCCAGTATTCGTTCCACCTTGTAGTGCAGTTCCCCACCCACCTGGATGGGAGGAGGCGCCTGCTTTGGGGGCCCCCGTATGGTTGCTGTTCTTACTGGATGTAAGAGGCTACTATGGAAGACTGGGTGGGTCTTGTCAAGAAGTGGGGGCAGTTTGAGCTCCACCGTAACAGGATTGATGACCCATACTATTGGTAAGGGCCCTAGAAACTTTGGAGCTAACTTCCTACTACAAGTAAAACTCAAAAAATTAGAATATCATGCAAAAGTTCATTTATTTCAGTAATGCAACTTAAAAGGTGAAACCAATATATGAGATAGACTCATTACATGCAAAGCAAGATAGTTCAAGCTGTGATTTGTCATAATTGTGATGATTATGGCTTACAGCTCATGAAAACCCCAAATCCACCATCTCAGAAAATTAGAATATTACATGCAATCAATAAAACAAGGATTGTACGTAGAACAATATCAGACCTCTGAAAAGTATAAGCATGCATATGTACTCAGGACTTGGTTTGGGCCCCTTTTGCAGCAATTACTGCCTCAATGTGGTGTGGCATGGAAGCTATCAGCCTGTGGCACTGCTGAGGTGTTATGGAAGACCAGGATGCTTCAATAGCGGCCTTCAGTTCTTCTGCATTGTTCGGTCTCATGTCTCTCATCTTTCTCTTGGCAATGCCCCATAGATTCTCCATGGGGTTCAGGTCAGGCGAGTTTGCTGGCCAATCAAGCACAGTAATCCCATGGTAATTGAACCAGGTTTTGGTGCTTTTGGCAGTGTGGGCAGGTGCCAAGTCCTGCTGGAAAATGAAGTCAGCATCCCCATAAAGCTCGTCTGCGGAAGGAAGCATGAAGTGCTCCAAAATCTCCTGGTAGACGTCTGCATTGACCCTGGACCTAATGAAGCACAGTGGACCAACACCAACAGATGACATGGCTCCCCAAATCAACACAGACTGTGGAAACTTCACACTGGACTTCAAGCATCTTGCAGTGTGTGCCTCTCCATTCTTCCTCCATACTCTGGGTCCTTGGTTTCCAAATGAGATGCAAAAGTTGCTCTCCTTGTTAAAGTCACCAACACTTTTGAATGGCCTTTTCCTGACAATCCTCTCCAGGCTGCGGTCATCCCTGCTGCTTGTGCACCTTTTTCTTCCACACTTTTCCCTTCCACATAACTTTCTATTAATGTGCTTTGATACAGCACTTTGGGAACATCCAACTTCTTTTGCAATTACCGTTTGAGGCTTTCCCTCCTTATGGAGGGTGTCAATGATGGTTTTCTGCACAACTGTCAGGTCAGCAGTCTTTCCCATGATTGTGATTCCTACTGAACCAGACTGAGAGACCATTTAAAGGCTCAGGAACCCTTTGCAGGTGTTATGGCCTAATTAGCTGATTAGAGTGGGACACTTTGAGCCTAGAATATTGCACCTTTTCACAATATTCTAATATTCTGAGATTGTGGATTTGGGGTTTTCATGAGCTGTAAGCCATAATAATCACAATTATGACAAATCACAGCTTGAACTATCTTGCTTTGCATGTAATGGGTCTATCTCATATATTAGTTTCACCTTTTAAGTTGCATTACTGAAATAAATGAACTTTTGCACGATATTCTAATTTTTCGAGTTTCACCTGTATGTAACTTCGCACATAGTCCTCCAGGTCTCTCTTCATCCGCAGCAACCAAAACTGTCAGTTCGTTAAATGGAGGGTTTTCAGAAATCCAAATTGTCCAGGAGTCTGGACATCGTGGCATTTCTGCAACCTAGCCAGGTGTTGGGATTCTGGCACATATATTTTCGACCCTTTCCACGGTAGGCAGTCACACCACGTAAGCAGTTGTTGGTTTGCCTGGAACCAAGGGTCGGTGAGCCGGACTGTTTGTAGGGAATGGGAAATATCATCCATACTCTTCCCCCGTGGGGTCATACCTTGACCCCTTTCGTCCACATGTGCCACTTTCGAAGGTCCTGGCACCATAGCATGCACCATGTCTTCACGGTTGCCATTTTATTGCAGCTTCCTTGATAAGGTATCTGCCAGGAAGTTCCTTTCCACAGGAATATACTTTAATGTAAAATTGAAGCACCAGAAGTACAGTGCCCACCGGACCTGTTTGGGCGACAGCTTATGTGGGGTCTGTAGGGCCTTGAGGTTTTTATGGTCAGTCTACATCTCAAATGGAGTTGCACCCCCCTCTAATAGATGTCATGTAAATAGGGCCCACTGGACCGCGAAGGCCTTTCTCCTATATAGCCCATCGACGTCCTGTGTTGCTAAGTTTGTGGGATGCATAGGTACACGGTTGTATTTTTCCCCCTTGTTGGATTGTAATAGAATAGCCCCCACAGCCACATCGCTGGCGTTGGCCTGGACTAAAAAAGGCTTGGTGGGATCTGGGTGTCTTAGTATCGGCTCCTTAGCGAACGCCTTCAGGGCTTTGAAGGCTTGGTAACATGCCATTGTCCATTTTAACAGGTACACTGGCCTAGGCTTCTCAGCTATGTTTTTGGTTTTTAGGTGGTCTGTGAGGGGGAGAGCTACTCTCGCAAAGGATGGGATGAATTGGCAGTAGAAGTTCGCAAAGCCCAAGAAGCTTTGCAATGGCATCCAGATCTTCGGAGCTTGCCAGTCCAGTACTGCCTTCACCTTGGCCGGGTTCATTTCCACCCCTCCCATGACAATTTGTATCCAAGGTAGTCTAACCTGGTCCTATGGAATTCACTTTTAGATAGTTTGACATACAAATTCACTGCCAACAATTTTCTCAGAAGCTGACGCACTAGTTGGATGTGTTCAGCCATGGACTTAGTGTAAATTAAAATATTGTCTAAATCAGGGATCCTCAAACTACAGTCCGCAGGCTGGATTCAGCCCAACAACACAATGTATCCGGCCCTTGCAGTGGTGGGATTCAGCCCCGCCCCCTGCCTGGCCACTCCCACCCACTCCTCGCATGGCTGGCTTTTCCCAGCTGACGGGGACCTTGGGAAGAGAAGCCTCACCTGCCATGGATGCCAGAGAGCTTGTGGGACAGCCAGGGACTCCACAACTGACCCTCCAAGGAACGGGTATGGCAGCAGCAGCACTTGCATTGGCAGCAGGGCGTGCGGGGGCGGGTGAGGCACATGATGCAGATCACGTGCCTGCTCCATCCCATGTGGCTGGGACAAGGTGTGGATGCCTGACGCATCCAGCCCACGGGATCGCATTCCTCTCCCCTGTGCCTCTGCCTTCGGCTACTGCTCCCACTGTTTGCGAAGACAAGGTGAGTAGGATGTGGGGCGGCTGCTGCCTACTCCCTCCTGTCTCTTTTGGCTTGCGGTTGGAGATCAGGTCACGGCTGGTAATTTCCTTGGCCCCCTCATGGGTCTTGCCCTTGGCCTGCGCGTGAAGTGTGTTCCCCTTGTGCACCTGACTGCAGCGGTGGGTGCACGAGGGGCGCTTTCAGTCCAGGGAAGGGACTGCAGGGGGACCTGCATCACTCGGGCAGTGCCCCAAAAGCACTGTGGAGCTTGGTTAGGCCACTGCCATCGCTGAGGCAAAGCAGCCAGCTAGAAAGGCTGAGTAGAGGTGGTAAAAGCACGCCCATTCTCAGCATGCAATAAGTGGCCACCGCGAGAGGGGAAAGCTGGATCCCCATCGGCGCTATGGCCGCCCAAGCCCTCCCCCCCATCTCTGCTGGGCCTGGGCAGCCAGGGCTCCGATGGTGATTTGACTTTCCCCACTTGCAATGGCTGCAGCCAAATGAACCTGCGCAAGCTGACAGCCTCGGTGGTGTGCGAGGGGAATGTGTGTTTCTAACTGGCCTCTTTGCCTCCTTCGGGCTGTGCTGGTCTGTCGAGCGGCAGCAGAGTTGCCACCGAGGAGCTGGTAAGACACCCCTGATGATGTGCCTCTTTCACTGGGGCTATTGGGCAGGAAGAGCACAGCCCCACCCTGTCTTGTGAGGCAGCAGCTCCACAGCGCTTTCGGGGCTTTCCACCAATTCCCGAGAAGTGCTGCAAGAGGCATTTTTCAGTCAGCGTCCAGAGCCTTTCCCTGTTTGCGCCAAAGAGGAGAGGGAAGCCAGAGGGGCTGGGGCTGGGCTGGGCCTTATATCCTCCATTCTCCCCTACCAATCGTTGCCCTTTTGTCCCCAGTGTAGTAGTTCACCTCGGCATAGACCTCCTCCTCCTCCCACCCCCCACCAAATCATATGCGCAGTCTTCCAGGCGGGCGACACATCAGCTAGCGCTGGTTTGGCAGAGCCCTGGGAGCCCCGTGCATGCTCTCGTGCTCCCTCCTGTCCGGTAACTGAAGTCTCTGGTTTTGGAGGGTTGGACCTTCCTGCCTGGCGGCTACCGCATTCCACTGAGCAGGGATGGCAAGTCGCTTCTCCAAACAGGTTAGCGGCAGGGGGGGGGGAGGAAGAAACATGTACTCGGAGCGATCAAGAAGCACCTCCTTGGTGATGAGAAGTGGGGAAGTTTAGGAGACTGGAAGAAGCCTCAGTGTGTGTGGGGGGAGGGGGACACTTGAACGACCGACGAATTTGCATTCTGGAATAGCTTTTTCACTCTTAGCCTCTTTTTCAAGTGGTATCGTTCTCACCAGAGACCTGTTGCTCTATTTTCTGAATAGCAAGATGACCGTGGTGAAACTATGTTGAAACTGTATTTGTATTGCAAAGTTTTTTCAATTAAAAAATGAAGGATTTTCTCGCATATCCAAAGCTGACGTGCAGTCCTATAGTGTATATTGTATTCCTTGATGGACAGACATACATTTATTTAGAAACTAATTGTAGAACCTGGGTGTTTTTGGTGCAAGGAGGCTTCAGGGAGGGCTGCTAGACCCAAAGCAGCCCCCCCTGGGGGGGGGTTTGCATGTGCATGCACAGGAGGGTGGAGTCGCACGCACATCGCATTATGGATGTAGGCATGCTTTCGGCACGCAAGGACAAAAAGGTTAGCCATCACTGCCTTATACGTAAACCCTTCCTTTCTACTGACTGCTTGCCGCTAATACAGCCACCGCAGTCCAGCCACGCCTCTAGCCGCCCATCCCAGCTTATTCTGCTCAGTATTCTGCTCAGTTTCCTGTTTCCACCCACCTTTGTGGCCCGCCAGCAGATTCAGACAGTGAGGAGGTTGGGGAGCGACAAGGGCCAGTCCTGGAGTGTGGGGAAGGCTCTGATGAGTGCTCTGTGTCGGAGGCAGAGATGGGGCTAGGGCCATCTGACAGTTATCAGCTGCCTTCCGAGTCAGACATCAGTGAGGCAGACGAACAGCTGGAGACTGTTCCCAGTGTGCGCATGTGCAGAGTTGCCAGATGAAGGGAACAGCTAAGGAACAAGGGTCGACTTGGGAGTAAAGTCACAGGTGGACAGTGAATGGCCCCTCCCATAGGGAGTAAAAGAGGAGGGGAAGGGGAGGGGTGTTTGCAGGAGACAATTAGTTCATTCCTGCATTCTTGTCAAGTATTGTGGCATCTGAAAGATATTGGCCTGGCCACTCTCCAAGCCTGATAAAGGTTGGTAATTGTGAACTATCTTGATAGACTGTGGGCCGGGACTTTGCTGTAAATTAAAAATAAAAGGTGTTTATCGGGACGAGGATTCGGCTTTGTGCAACACGCAAAAATCAATGGGGAAGCTGGATGTGCTTCATACAACTGCGCAGCCATCCGTACAAGTGTGATTCGCTTAATGCTGGGGGCAAGGAAGTTAGTCACATGGAGCAAAGCTCACTTAAACAAACATCTTGCTCAGCAACAGAAACTCGGGGCTCCATTGGCGTCGTAACTCGAGGACTACCTGTAATTTCTCCGAGGGCTGTTCTTTGCCATTTCAGGCTGCAGAAGCACAAACACACACACACTCTGAAGTTAGAGGAAACCAGATTCCAGTGGCATGCTGGGAAAAACACTCTCTCCCGCAGATAGTCCTCGGCTTATGACCACATTTCAACCCAACCTTTCTGCGGCGAAGCCAGAGAGTTCAGCCAGCCTTGTTCCATCTTACCTTTCTTTGCCCCTGTCGTTAAGCGAATCAGGTGTTGATTTTGTGTGCCAGGTCACAAAAGGGGATGATGAATTGACCTCGAGACACGGCAACCGTCATAAGTACATGCCAGTGGCCAAGTGTCTGAATTTTAATTACTTGACCACGGGGAAGCAGCAACAGTTGTAGTTGTGAAAATGGTCCCAAGTCCCTTTGTTGGCATTGTTATAACTTTGAATGGCCACTAAAGGGACAGTTGTAAGCCGGGGACTTCCTGCAGTGACTCTATTCCCCACCTACCCACCTCCAAACCGTTTCTGGACTGTCTGTACTTAAAAGCAATTCCCCCAAATGTATCAAAGTATATAAAGGATCCATTGGCAGTTAGATGCCAAGGCTAAAACAGAGTGAAGGTGGAAAGTGAATTTTTAATTCCGTTTTTCCTCCCAGTTGCAAAGCTCAAGGAGGATATCCAGGTCCTTCTCGCTCAGGATTATTGTACGCCAGGCTAAGAGTAATCAAGGAGAGCCTATGTAGCTCAGGGTTGAAATGAAAGGGTCCTGAGCTGGATTTTTTTCTTGCAGACATTTCAGGACCCAACTAGGGAACATCATCAGGGCTAGAAGGGAGAGGGTTTTGTGGAAATGAGGAGGAAAAGACTGTGGGGTCCTTGGAGCTCTATGAGCTGGATGGTTTTCTTGCAGACATTTCAGGACCCAACTAGGGAACATCATCACTGCTAGAAGGGAGAAGGGGTGTGGAAATTAGGAGGAAGAGGAGGAAGGAGGAAGAGGTGGTGGAGGAAGGACTGTGGGATCCTTGGTGCTCTCATGACCCAACTAGGGAACGTCATCAGTGCTAGGCTAAGGGGAACCCAACTCCTTCCCTTTCAAACTTCTACAGCATCCAAATCCAGGTTTCCAACCCTCACAACCCCACCCCACTCTCCGTTCACACGGGCACTTCTTAGGTCAGCCTCGTCTCCCCCCCCCCAAGACACCCCCTTCCCCTGTCCCACGAACAGGGCCATGCGTCGGTTTCTTTGGCAAAGAAGGCTAAGCGAGTCCAAGCGAGCGGATTGGGCAGGCGGAGGTCTCAGAGCAAGGCAGAAATTCAACCAAAAGAGTTCAAGATCAGAGAGAGGAGGAGGAGCCAATGTCACGACGAGACAACGTGTGATCTCAATGCTCTGAGATCGCCGTCAATACTTTTGCCGCTGGGTGGTCCAAACAGACCTAAACCGTCCCGCAGAGACGGTGAACAGGAAGAATACGTCTTGCTGATCTCAGGGACATCGCAAAGTCCCTGATCGATCCAAGAGAAGTTCTTCAAGCCGGTGACAAAAAAATCCAGCCATTAGGCTGATGAAGTCGGGGCGGCTCCAAAACGGAAGGATACGGAAAGAGAAAGTGTTTCCAGCTGGTGAGGAATTTTTACCGTTTTAAAAGAGACTGCCTATAAAAAACTTAAAACTAATTTAAATTGGAGAACAGAAGAAATAAGCGGCGGAATTAAATTTGGAATGGTTTTGGACAGTGGGTTATCTTACTTTTTAAATGCTATCTTCATGGATGGAATTTATGCAAGCCTTTTAAAATGAATGGATTAAGTTTTCTTAAGGAGGGATAATGATAACAACGTATATACAGGTATGGTACAACATAAGGAAACTGGATGTAAATTGTAAACAGTGATTTGGAAAGGTGGATTAGAAAACTTCGTTATTAAATATTACGGATGTTTAGCTAGAATAGGATATAAGGATTCAGTGTTATTGGAGGATTTTAGAAATAGTAAATGAAATGCCAGTATGTGGTTATGTATTAAATCTTGGTATATATATATATATATTTTTTTTGAAAAAAAGTTTTATTGGTTTTATAAAATTTTAAGGATAGGGGTAATGGATATGGGTACAAATTTTGACAGCTACATCGTGCAGGAAATGGTATTCCCCCCAAGTCTCATAACTTTTACAAAATGATAAACAAGATGTTACTACTTAACTAAATTTTAACAGCTTATTTTTACATTATATCTTTCAATAATTTCAATCATTTACTTTGTATCTAACAAAAAGATTCATTATATCAGCAATTGCACTATTTTTCTAACTTACTTTTGTGATCTGAGTTTTCTCATTGTTAAATCTTGGTATATTTTATGATGAAGGACGTTTAAACAATTCTAGTCAAATGAAAATGGAGGTATGATGATGGTAACATGTATAAATATCTGAGTCAAAATACTTGAGTTAATATGAATTATGTTCGTTGACTGTGGAAGAGATGCACGAAAGCCTTTTTGTAACCAACAGATTACACTTTCTACAGTATGTAAAGAAGGATGTGTTGTATTTGTTTTGAAAATTTAAAAAAATATATTAAAAAAAAAAGATCAGAGAGAGGATCCCTGCCCAACCCTGACGAGACCCTCACCTCACGTTAGGCTGCATTCACACGTGTAGACACCTGGGTCAGGTTGCATTCACACATGTACACTCAACTGATGCTCCATTTGCACGAGTGCACACCCACATTGCGTTCACACATGTGGATCCAGCTCAGGCCCTATTCCCACATACACACACCAGGTGAGGGTCCATTCACATGGGTGAAGCAAACCGAAACTCCATTCACACATGTGCACACCCAGGTCTGGCTCCATTCACATATGTACACATCCAGGTCAGGCTCCATTCATACGTGGCTCCATTCACACATGTACACAAACCCATATCAGGCTCTCTGCACAGATGTCCACACCCAGGTCAGGCTCCATTCACACGTGTACAGCTCCCGGTCAGGAACTATCTTGATGTGTCCACACCCAGAAGTCAGGCTGCATTGACATGTGTTACACCGGCAGACCTGGGTAACCTCTCTGTGACTAGACACTCACCCCACCCTGGCAGTGTGTCGGGGCCGGGGCCCTTGCTGTCTGAGAAGTAATAGTTCCTGAGCAAGGAGCCCGACAAGGAGGAATAGAGCAATTCAGTCTCCATTCACACGTGTACATGCACAGGTCACTCTCCATTCACACATGTACACCCAGGTCAGGGTCCATGCACACACATACATCTATATAAGTCTCCCTTCACATGTGTACATCCATCTCAGCCTCCATTCACACATGTAAACACAGGTCAAGCTCCATTCACACGTGTACACAAACCTAGATCAGGCTCCATCCACACCTGTACATACTCCAATGAAGCTCCATTCATACTTGTACACCATGTCACACATGTACATCCATGTCAAGCTCCATGTACATGTGTAGAGCCCCATTCACATGCATACACTCATGTCAGGCTCCATTCACAGGGTGGATTTGATTCACGATTTAAATCACTAGCAAAAGGCTTGATTTAAATCAACTCGATTTAAATCATAATTTTTAAAGAGCAACTGTCATCTCCCTCCTGCAGCAGCTCCTCCTCTGACCCACTGTTGACTCACTGACAGTCCCAATATTGCAGAATATACAGCCTCAGGCTACATAACTAAGCTCCATTTCATACTAAATAAACTAAATAAATAATGTATATTAAATAGAAAACTATCTTTAGATAGATTTTTACTCCAAAAGCATTTTATTAAAATAAATTTAATAAAAATAAAAAACCCAATTTAAATTTAAAAAATCATCGAATTTTACCCACCCTGTCATTCATATATGTACATCCAGGTCAGGCTCCATTCACACACATATTTCTATATCGGTGTACACACGTGTACACAAACCCAAATCAGGCTCCATTCACACGTGTACATCCATATCAGTCCCTATTTACACATCTACACACCCATCTCAGTCTCCATTCACCCGTGTCTCCATCCACACGTGTACACGAACCCAGCTCAGGCTCCATCCACACGTGTTAGACACCCCCTCCAGACCTCCCCTCACAGGACCAGCCCTGAGGAGACACTCACCCCACGCAGGCGCTGCGTCGGGGCCCGGAGCCCGACTCGGGGCCCTCGCTGTCTGAGGAAGAGGAGGACGAGGACGACGAGGAGGAATAGTTCCCGAACGAGCCGGACGAAGAAGAGGACGAGGACGACGAGGAAGAAGACGAAGCCGAGGCGCTCTCCGTGGCGTCCGAGTCGCAGCCCCGCTGGGCCGCCCGGAGCCGGGCTTCAGCCTCGGCTCCCAGTCGCCTCAGCTCGGCTCCGCCGCCGCTCCGACCATGCCGCGTCCGGCTTCGGCCCACCAAGCCGTTCAGCTGCTGCCGCACATGCCGTTCCACCTGCCGGCCTTGCAGAGCCCGGAGCCGACGGCAAAGGCTCCGAGCCCGGGTCCAAAGGACGTCTTGGCGGGCTCGGGAAAAAGCCCGGCGACGACGAAGAGTCGCCTGAGCGGCCGCCATTACTAACACCAGCAGAAAAGAAACTTACCTCAGGGCGCGCCGGGGCTATTCATTGCTAGCGCGCCGGCGGGACAATGCCAGGCAGGCCCAGCGCCCGACCACGCATGCGCCCCGGGGCCGAAATGAGCCAGCCCTACCCCGAGTTCGGAAGAGGAAAAAAAAAATGTCCCGCCGCCGCGCATGCGTCGACGCAAGGAAAAGAAAAAAAACACCGCCCTACGCGTGCGCGATGGGAACTTTAAGTAGGCCGAGCGCAGTCGGTGCCTTCGTTGTCTAAAGTTGCGCATGTGCGGAGGAAGGTGCCCGGAGTTTCTTAAGAAAGGCCAGGCTGGGATAGGCGCTTTCGTTCGAACTTTTGCGCATGTGCAGTGCGAGATGCCCATTTCTTACGCCCTAACGGCCGGGCGGAGTCGGCGCGTTCGTTGGGCTGACTGCGCATGTGCAGTGGGAGGTGTCCGGAGTGTCTTAAGAAACGGGGTCCACGCTTTCGGTTGCGCATGTGCGACAGAAGATGCCAACAGTTTCTTAGCGCCGTCTTCGTTCTCACTTTTGCGCAGGTGCGGTGGGGGGGGGGGTGCCCGCAGTTTCTTTGGAAGCAAGGCGGGGTGGCCGCTATTGCGAATAAAGGTGCCCCTAGTTTCTTACGACGCGCACGGGAGGCCGGGCGGGGTCGCAACCTTCGTTCGCACTTGTGTGCATTTGCGACGGAAGGTGCCCGGAGTTTCTTTTAGAAATCCCTCGGTCGACAGAGCGGGGTTGGCGCCTTCGTTCGCACTTTTCCGTATGTACGGCTGAAAATGTCCGGAGTTTTTAAGTTGTCGAAGCTGCGAAGGTTTAGGAACGCAGATAGTCCTCGATTTACGACTACAATACCCCCCACCCCAGTACAGGTAGTCCTCAACCTACGATCGCAATTGAGCCCGAAATTAATGTGGTTAAGTGAAAACATTGGCTAAGGGACGTTGTCCCATGTTACAACCTCTCTTCCCGCAGTCCTTAAGTGAATCATTGCATGGGTTAAAATGAGGCACATGGTCGTTAAGTGAATCCAGCTTCCCCCATGGACTTGGCTCGTTAGAAGGTTACTCAAGGGTATCACATGATCCCTGGGATGCTGTGACCATCGTAAATGTGAGTCAGTCGCCGAGCGTCTGAATTTTTATCGCGGGACCACGGAGACGCCGGGACAGTCGTAAGTGTGAAAAACTGTCCTTTTCGGTTGAGGAGTACCCATGCAGGTAGTTCGTTTAGTGACCGTTCCAAGTTACGACAGCACATGAAAAAAGGGATTTAGGACCATTTTTCACACTTACGACCATTGTGGTCACATGATCAGAATTCAGACGTTTGGCAACTGACTCACATTTCTGACGGTTGCATCGTCCAAGGGTCGCGTGACCCCCCCTTGGGCAAACTTCTGACAAACAGGCACCTGGATTCACTTAATGACCATCTTTATCTGGGAACTGCCACGATTCACTTAACGACAGTGGCGAGAAAGTTTGTCACCCGGGCAACTGGTATTTTAACAAATGTCTCCCTTAGCAGTGGAAATTTTTCCGGTCATAAGCCGAGGACTACCCGTCTTTCAAAGCAGGTGATGACAATCAAAATTCAGATGTTTGGCAACTAGTTCCGATCAGATTCGAAATGGCGGGTCGTCCTCGAGTTACAATGGTTCGTTTCATGATCATTCCAAGTGACAACCCTGAAAAAAAGGAATTGGGACTGTTTTTTGCACTTATGACTGTCGCAGCAAAGTCGACAGGAGTCCCCGGATTCACTTAACAACCGTGTGAGACTAACTTAACAGCTTCAGGGATTACCTTAACCACTAGGGCCAGAAGGGATATAAAATGGGGGGCCAGTGGAGTGAATAAATGTCTCACTTAGCAACGGAAACATCAAGGTTGTATGTTGAGGTTGGGATCAGCTGCCTCACACAGAATGGCGCGACGCCCCCAATCCCCCATGGAAAGACGATGGAGGGATCCCAGAATTAAAAGGGAAATTCAACAGGTGTGGTGGGGCAGTTGTGGGTTACTTCCTTATCCAAGGTGCAAGGACAGAGTAGGCGAAAGCCAGCTTAAAAAGGGGAAGTGCGAGATGGACCTTGGAGTCCTAGTGGATGGTCCCTTAAATCTGAGTTAGCCATGTGCAGCTGCAGCCAAAAAAGCTAATTCCATCCTCAGTAGTCTAAACAGAGGTATACAATATAATCAAAATCACAGGAAGGTTTAGCACCGCTTTGTAAAGCCTTAGTACAGCCATACCGTGAATACCACATCCCATCGTGGCTGCCACATTACAAAACAGATGTTGAGACTGGAAAAAGTGCAGAGAAGAGCAACTAAGAGGATTAAAGGCTTGGAGACTAAAACATATGAAGAACAGTACAGGGCAGAGCAGAGGAATTTGGGAAATATCTGCAGGACAAAGTCGCTCAAATCCGGATGGGATGGGTCCCTCTCAGTGGTCCAGTGGAGACGCCCGAGGCGAGTCTTGAGACACCATTCTGGGAGGAGTTTGATTCGGTTGTCATCGAGGATTTGGACAGGTTACGTGGATGTCTGCGACCTACCACATGTTTATTGGACCCGTGTCCCTCCTGGCTTGTACTGGCATCCTGGGAGGTTACACGCGACTGGCTCCTGGGCCTAGTGAACGCTTCGTTGGGCGAGGGGTCTCTGCCGGCCACCTTGAAAGAGGCGGTTGTGAGACCCCTACTCAAGAAGCCTTCCCTGGACCCAACGGAGCTAGCTAATTATCGTCCGGTCTCCAACCTTCCCTTTTTAGCGAAGGTTGTAGAGTGTGTGGTGGCCCAACAGTTTCCACGTCACCTGGAGGAAGATGATTATTTAGACCCGCGCCAGTCCGGCTTCCGTCCCGGGTACAGCAAGGAGACGGCCTTGGTCGCGTTGGTTGATGATCTCTGGAGGGCCAGAGATAGAGGTTGTTCCTCTATCCTGGTCCTATTAGATCTCTCGGCGGCTTTCAATACCATCGACCATGGTATCCTGTTGCGCCGACTGGGGGGGTTGGGAGTCAGGGGCACCGTTTTACGGTGGTTCGGCTCCTACCTCTCCGGCCGGACGCAACGTGTGTTGGCAGGGGAGCAGAGATCGACCCTGAGACCCCTCACTTGTGGGGTGCCGCAGGGGTCGGTTCTCTCGCCACTCCTGTTCAACACATACATGAAACCGCTGGGCGAGATCATCCGTGGCTTTGGGGTGGGATATCATCTGTATGCTGATGATACACAGCTATACATCTCCACCCCGAACCACCCCAACGAGGCCGTCGAAATGATGTCCTGGTGCTTGGAAGCCGTACGGATCTGGATGGATGACAACCGACTCAAACTCAACCCCTCCGCTTAATCAGTTCCACTTCTTTATCCATAAAGCCGACCCTACGATCTTCTTCCCATCTCTTCTGTAGCTGTATGTAATGTAACCAATTTAAAGTAATTCCTTCTTCCAACAGCTGTTCCAAAGTTTTTAACTTCCATTCGCCCCCATCAGCAATAAGCACATCTTTATATAAACAACCCCCGAGTGACTTAATATTCATAATCCCCATGGTGTCTGCAAGATCCAACCAAAGCGGTATTTTATAATCCCAATTGGGCCGGTGCTTCTTCCATATTCTCATCAAGGCACTTCGGAGAACATGGTTGTTAAACACTTTATCCACCCTGTCTTCATAAAAAAGATATGCATGCCATCCCAGAACAAGATCATGGCCTTCTATATTCAGCAATTCCATTTTTGTTTTCCCAAACCAATCTGCTGATTAAGCAGATAAAAGAGACTGGTCCAAAACAAGTTAAAAGAATATATAATGTACTGTTAGAAAGAGACTCAGAAAGTGAATTGGTTAAGGATTGTATGATTAAATGGGCTCAGAATTTTGGTGAAGTGGTTATGTTGGAAACGTGGGAAAAAATATGGGTTCAGAATGTTAAATTTACACAGTCACAGAATTTAAGGGAGAATTTTTATAAAATGTTTTACAGATGGTATTTAGATCCTAAAAAATTATCATGCATGTACCCAAATGTTCAACCAAAATGTTGGAGATGCGGGTGTCTAGATGCTACCTTTTTTCATGTATGGTGGACTTGTAACAAGGTGAAAGCTTTTTGGATAAAAATATGGTGGGTTATGCAGAATGTATTTAAGAAAAGAATACAATTCACTCCGCAAATGTTTTTATTGGGTATAGCTAAGGATTTTACCAAAGGGGAAACAAAATTGGCCTTGTATATAGTCACAGCAGCTAGGTTGTTGATTGCGCAACATTGGAAAAAAGATTTTTTACCGACAATTGATCAATGGATTCAGAAGGTGGCGGGCTTCGCCGAAATGGCAAAAATTTCAGCTTTCTTAAAAGCTCAGAAACAGGAGGATTACACACAGGAATGGGCAAAATGGATTGATTATATACAGAATAAATACCAGACTAGGAGTTATTATGTAGCCTTTAGGTAAGAATGCTTAGACTGATAGATGATCAGAGTAAATAGTATATGGGATGTTTGGAATTGTTAGAGTGGTATACAGCGGAAGTCAGGGGGGGTGGGTTTGTGGGGGAGGTGGGGGAGGGTTAGGGTGGAGGGCGGGGCAATATATATGTATGAATAAATTAGAAGATGGGATTAACGAAACATTGTTATGCTAGGAGAAATTTATATTAAGAGTTATAGATGTTAAATTAGCTTAGAAAATGGGATCAATGTGTTATTATTAACCTAAGAGAAATTTATATTGTGTTTGTTGGGAGGAGAGGGGTTACGAGTAATCTATTTTAAGATGGGGGGAGAGGAGGGGGCAAAGTATTTGGTATAATATTTGAAAGTGAATTTTTGTGGGGGGGTTGGGGGGGTATAGCATTTGTATGAGATTTATATTGTATGGCGGGGGGGGGGTGAAAAGGGGGAAAAATTGTTTGTACAAAACTCTTTTAATAATAATAATAAAAAAAAAAACTCAACCCCTCCAAGACGGAGTGGCTGGGGCTTCCGGCCCCCCGGTTCAACCAGTTGCTTCCATCTCTGGCCATCGGGGGCGAGCAACTGGCCCCCATGGAACGGGCGCACAATTTGGGCATCCTCCTAGATGCCCGGCTGTCCATGGATGACCATGTAACAGCCGTGGCAAGGGGGGCGTTCCACCAGGTTCGCCTGGTGTGCCAATTGCGCCCCTTATTGGACCGGGATGCCTTGCGCACAGTCACCCATGCGCTGGTGACGTCTCGCCTGGACTACTGCAATGCTCTCTACATGGGGCTTCCCTTGAGATGCACACGGAGACTACAGTTGGTCCAGAATGCGGCCGCGCGGGTGATTATGGGGAGGACTAGGTACTCCCATGTAACATCTCTCCTGCGCGAGCTGCACTGGCTTCCTGTGGTCTATCGGGTGCATTTCAAGGTTCTGATTATGATCTTTAAAGCGCTCCATGGCACAGGACCTAGTTACTTGCGGGATCGCATCCTGCCCCATACATCCCTACGACCAATCCGCTCACACAGAGAGGGACTTTTCCGGGTGCCGTCCGCTAAACAGTGTCGGGGGGCGACACCCAGGAGCAGGGCCTTCTCTGTGATGGGCCCAGCCCTGTGGAATGACCTCCCCCTTGATATCAGGATTACTTCCGATCTCCGCTCCTTCCGTGTAAAGCTCAAGACCCACCTCTTTCAACTGTCTGGCCTGGCTCAACCGTAGTTTATCCTTTTCCTCCTGACAGTCCTTTTTTAAATTGTATTATTATTTCGGGGTATTTTAATGACTAATTTAATTTTTATTATTATTAATGTAATGTATTTTTAATTATTACCTCCTCCATGCATGTATGTATATGTATGTATATGTGTGTATTTTTATGTTTATATGTATGTATGTATATTTTATTGTATGCCGCCCCGAGTCCCTTGCAGAGAGGGTGCGGCTAACAAATTAAATTTCTATTTCTATTCTAGTTGCAGGAATCAAGTATGGCCAATCTAGAGCAGGGGTCACCAACCTTTTGGACCTCAGGAACCACTAAATTCATAATTTTAAATCCCGCAGACCACTAATATGAATCCAGGGTGCCGCTTGCTGAAGTGCCTAGACTCCCAGTGATGGGATGGGGTCCTTCAGGCCCTCACCTTAGCCGCCTGTTTCTGCAACCTTAAACACTCACAGAGCCATTTGGACCCGTTTCCCACAGAAAACAAAACACCAGGATCTCTCTCTTTCTCTCAGTATCTCACTCTCTCTCTCATCTCTCTCTCTCAGTATCTCTCATCTTTCTTTCTCATCTCTCTCTCTTTCTCTCTCTCTCTCATTTCATGGGCTAGCCAGTGTCTTGCGGTGGAGAGGAAGTCGTGTGTCTCCCAATCGCATAGCACCAACAAGGGCTAGAAGAAATGCCTGCAAGATCCAGCAAGAGATGAAGCTCTGGAATATGGAGCAAATCTCCATCCCCTGCCCTTCTCTTCTCAGGCCAGGCGAGGGGAGGGGGAGGGGAGGGGCCATGCAGTAGTGGGTTCAGCCAACAGGAAACCACAGTGTCAGCCCCGGCGCTCTCAGCGGCTCAGGGCTGCCATTCCATTGGTGGGGAGATTTGTGACTGGGGCGTTTAGTGACTTGGATTGCTGCTGTGCCACATTTGTTTCCCTGCCGTGCCAAGAGCTTGAAGGACCTTCGGATCCTGCAGTGACTTTCATACAAAACGGCACCAGCGCAGGCATGGCAATGTAAACCAGCATGGTCTGTCACGTCATTGGAGTATCTTGGATGTATCGTGCGTGCGTAGGACAGGGTGGGCCACAGGAGGGCGAAGCACAGGAGGGTTTAAATGGTGAAGGGAAGTACGGAATTACAGCATTGGTGGGTTTCGGATCCCGTTGCAACTGGTACACTGCGACAAGGCCGGGCTTCCACCATGTGCACGCGTGCTGCACATGCTCCAGCTGCTCAGAGCGTCGCGCAGTCACGGTACGCTCCGTGCGCAAATGGCCCGGTTGGGTCAAATACAGGTAAGGAAGGTGGGCACGTGGGCCCTCCGGAGCACCGTACCACTGTACCAGAACAGTACCTGGTGCTCCCAGCAGGCACCAGTATGCCCCGGCATAACCCACCACTGAATTACAGTCTTGACTTTAATTCACTTGAGTTTGGCACTGTGTGTTTGTTGGAAGTACCGAAACAGGCTTATAAAGATTACAACCTGCTTAGTCGTCTTGTTTGTTTTCTTTGCCTGAACGGAACCTGACAGACAGCAGGGGGACGAAAGAGCTGCAGATTGCCGACACCCAGTGCTTTGGTCCGCCTGCACCACCACCATCCCTTTACAGCAACAGCACCATTACCTTGTTCCAGCCGGCGAGGGCTGTGCTACTCCTTGCACGTTGCACCTCCTGCAAAGTTGCAAGTTGCATGTACCTCCCTCTATGGCGGAGATTTCCAGCCCCACCATGAGCTGCTTGGCCGGTCCCATATTTCAGAGCTCTAGTCACTGGACTGGCCCATTGGTCATCCTGGAGCAGCTCCGCCACCGGGTGCACTGTGGACCACCAAAATTTTCTTGCGGACCACCAGTTGGTGACCTATGATCTAGAGAAAAGAAGGGGGGACATAACAGCAGCATTCCAATATTTAGGCGGCTGCCCCAAAGAAGAGGGGGTCCACTTATTGTCCAAAACACCAGAAGGCAGGAGAAGAAACAACGGATGGAAACATTTCAAAACCTCTCAGGTAAAAATCAGGACACCATGAACAATAAAAAGCATGTTTATTTAAAATAAAAGCCTTTTGCAAAAGGAGGAGAGAGCAAAGTATAGGTTCAAATACATGGTTTAAATACATTTTCAACAAAGAAGAAAAACAACTCAACGCCCCTACTTCTCATTGGCTATCTGACATTAGATATGTTTTTGGCTATTCCGCAGCAATTCCCCGAACCAGAAATCCCCCTGGAAATACCCTTGCCACATTTCTTCATAACAATACTATCAATCCTAACATGACAGCTTCTTTCCTGCCAATGTTAGACTGTTAGACTGCCAATGTTAAACTGACCTGACCTGGAATGTACTAATCAATTTATAGCTTTGTTTTTCTCAGAAAAAGCTTCTTCTACAATGCCTTATCTTTTTTTTTCTTTTTTTTTTTGTAATAAAATTTTATTGGTTTTTCAAAATTTATAGGGAAAAGGGTAAATGGACAGGTATACAAATTTTGGCAGTTGCAAAATGTGAGAGGCACCCCTCCCTCCATACCCATAGTATACATTTATATATAATGCATTAGTATATAATTGATTACAATCAGCATATTAGTTCTATTATTAAATTCAATCAAATTAAACAATTCAATATAAAATCCTAATATAATTCCATTTTCACTTTCGGTCAATTTATAATAATATGATTTTCTTATTTATTTCTGTGATCTGAGTCTTCTTGCTATTGCCCCATCTCCCTCCACTGGCAGAGCTCTGGCCCCTCCCGTGTCCTGCGTGTCCGTTGTGGTGTCTGGTGGTTTCTCTAGGAGTGTTTTATTTTTTTCCATAAAGGCCTGCGCCTCTATGGGTGAATTAATTCTGATTCTTGTCTCCTCCCAGAATATCAGCATACCTTCAGGCATCAACCATCTAAACCACACCCCTTTCTGGTATAATTTATTCGCTAATTGCGAATAATTTTTTCTTTTTTCTCTAATCTTCTTAGGGATCTGCTTCAGAATGGTTATCTCCATATCATGATATGTCAATGCTTGCCCCCTTTGTACACCCAGAATCTCATCTCTTGTGCTTTTTCTAAGGAATTTAATGTGAACCTCCCTGGGTACATTGTGTGTTCTAGCGTAAGCTGAGTTCACTCTATAAACCAGGTCTATATCCCACCCCATCTGTTGTTTTTCTTTGTGTATGTAGTCAGCCAGAATGTTTGTCATGATGTCCCTTATATTTTCCCCATCTTCTTCTATAACATTTTGAAATCTAAGATAATAGGACATTCTCTCAAATTCTAATTTCATCTGTTGGATGTCAAGATCTTTGTTCCCTTTCTGCACAGCTTCCACCCCCCCCCCTCACCTCCTCCACCCCCCCTTCCACAAGATTCAGTCTTTGTGAGTTCTTATATATTTGGGCTTGATTTTCTTTAATTTCATCTTTCATTTCCCTTAGCTGTTTCTTGATTTCCTCCTGGCCCTGTAGAATTTGTTGAAGCATTTGTTGAAAGTCCATCTCTGTAGTCTTATGTTGCATCAATTCTGTTATCTTTGACTGTGTGGCTGGACTGGATGTTGCGGATGTTGGAGCAGAAGTGGCAAAGCCAGGTTTTCCAGGAGGGGGTCTTTTAGATGCCATCCTTTATAACGTTAGAAGTTCAGTCCAAATATGAAGTAAGCAGTTAGAAAAGAAGGGTAGCCAGGTGAATCCGGGAGCAGAAGAACCAGGCAGAAGAGAGTCTCTCCAATAAGTCTGGCAATAGATAGAAAATTTCCCCTAGAAGGTTAAAAAAATACCAATCCACAAGAGATTCCTCTGGGAGACACGGAGACAAAGACCGGAAGCCTGAGTTTTAAAGGTGGAGTCAGGTTTCAGAGTTCATAAAGACAACGGAAGTGTGCCATCTTGCCCTGCCAGTTTTGGGCACAGAGGCGTAACGGAGTTTTAAAAAGTTCCAAAAGTCCTCAAATCATTGTAATATGTAGGATTAAATTGAAAAGAAAATCATCTCAGCCTAAGTGAGGCTTCATTCGTTGGCTCTCCCCCCTCCTCCTTCCCCGGGGGCTGAGAGCAAAATTGTTTCTCGCCGCTTGTCCAAGGGGGGGGGAAAAACCCCCCTCCCTCCAGCCGCACCTCTAAAATGCTCCGAAAGTTATTTTAAAGTTTTAAAAGCTGAGTAAATCTTCATGCAAAGTAAGGGATGAAGAGAGAAGCAACCTCACCGCACCGCAGCTGCTTCCTTCAATTGTAGCATTCTCCAGTCGGCATATAGCGAGGCGCGAGGCGTAGGAACGCGAAGTGCCCTCCAAGCTTGCTCCCCGGTGCCTTGGGCGCGCGAGAGAGCTCCCGCCGGCTACCGCTGCTGCAGGAGTCCTCCGCGATGCCGCCCCTCCGGCAGGACCCCTCTGCGGGGTGTCCTGTGCCCCCCAAGGAGTGGGGAAGCCCACCGGGGAGCCGGAGCGGGCAAAGAGCTGCCCGTCGCCGCCGCCGGAACCGGAACTCCCTACAATGCCTTATCTTAATGTCTCACAAATGGTTAGGTTAGGTTATGTAAAGTTTAAATATAGAGTCACTATGGCTCTTTTCTTTACAGGAATAATTCTACTTCTCTCAATCCTGCCTTTCCTTTTTTATCTACTCTTATTCCTGTAAACCATCATGTATATCCTGTAACATAATACGTACTTCCTGTCTGTTTTTTTCCCTTTACTTCTTTTTTCTTTGGTTTAGTAACCTCAACAGTACTTACAACAATTACAGCATACAGGTGCACATTTGATACAAATACAAGAGATAAGGCATATAACTATAATAATTATTCCTACAAACAGATCCTTTAGCCAAGCAAGACTAGGCATCCAAGAGGTTACTAGACCCCATATTCCTTTAAAGGCTGTACTTTCAGTTACATGTGTTAAATGTGTAGTGATATTATGTAAAGCTTGCATTTTAGACTCCATAAATTGAGATCAATCCTCAATATCAAAGCAACACATTTCTTCGAATTCCTCACACCCATGTCCCATTCGTAATAGGATATAATCAATGGCAACATGGTTTTACAAAAGAGATTTCCTAATTTCTCCCATCTCATGAGCCAAAGCAGCAATAGCAGATGATGTTTCATTTATACTTTTTGCTAAAGCACAAGCAAGATGTCCTATTTGCCTATGGTTATATTGAGTAGCCACCCAGGGAATCGTTCCTAAAAGCCCTGCTTGTACTTTATTTAATATTACCTCATCACTACATCCTGCATCGTACGCCTCACTTAATGTAGATCTTTTGCCTTTATATACATTTTCCTCAAACCTTCTTCCATGGACTAAGGGATACTCCACTGGAGCTATAGGCCATTATACAGGTCTTACAGACGTGTATATATAATTATATGTGGTTCCTTTACTTTCTTAGGTGGCTCCACATGTCCATGTCCATGTTCATGCTCGTGTATCTCATCCACTGTATCCTTTGCAGTGTCCTTTGCAGCATCCTTTGTAGTGTCCTGTGTAGTGACCTTATGTGGTACTCTGTTACTATGATAGAGACTAGCATTCATCATTTCATAGTAAAATTCTGTTTCCTGATTAATGTCTTTAAAATGGACAACTGCCATAAAGGTAGTCAGATGCCCAATTGTACGAGGGCCTCCTACTGCATTAGAAGGTATGAATGCATAAGCATATAATCCACAAAATAAAAACCAACCTCTAGGTAGGAATAACACCTGTCCTACAGCATCCACCTCTTCTACTTCACAACAGGTAAAACACATGCTCAGTAGGCACAGGGACATATACCATCTTTTCTTGTTTCTTCTCTGGTTGCTTGTAAAACACACAATCATAGGCTGGTAATATAGTTTTTACCTCAATCACCATTTTTTTCTGGTTAGTCCATTTATTAGGCTTTTGTGGACTCCCAAACAAAGTAATTACCTGTGACAAATTATAATTATTAGGTTCTATGGTGATTTTTGCATGTAGACATAATATTGGAGACTGTTGTCTCTCCTTTTACACAAAAAGATGAACCGTTGAGAGCCACTTTCATTAAGTCTAGAAAAATGTTTCCTTCCTTTTTATTTGGTTCACCCACTTGTCTAGTGTGCCTGGTTGGTGCTTTAAGATATCCAACCGCACATCTACCCTTCCTTACAAAAGGCAATTTTGCCATTGCTAAGTTTCCACACAAAAACATAAGCTTTGAAGGGGCCTTTATATTTCAATATATGATAAAAGTAACCCTTCTTCCATAATCCTAAATTTCTTATAGGATGGTGTATAATTTCCATAAAGTTCAGTGCATTGATTATATAAGAATTCCATTCTATTGGATAAGTCTTTATGTTGTGTGACTATTTTATATGTGCGATTACACCTCGGGTATACCATCATTGAAGGATTATTTAATACAAATTCCAGCTTCAGTTGTAGTTTCAATCAGTGTCACGTTTTCAAAACGTGTGAGTGGAACGCACATGTTTTTGACAAAAGATAAAAGTTGGTCAGATCAGGGAGGCTTAATTTTTCTGATGGAAAGGCATTGAGAGACAGCAGAAGGATCCCTTCAGTGGCTCCCAGAGAGCTTTCAACCATGAAGGTCTAGCAACCAGGGCACAATTGCTGGAAAGAAATTTACAATATCCAATTTACCATGCCAATTAATATCAGATATCACTTTCTGTGAGCTTCCAGACAGGTTACAAGCAAGCAGAAGTCCCAAAATTCTTCACAGAATTTATTTATTTTAGTGAGGCCAAATTGAGTTTAGCTAGTGTACAATACAAGCTACGTAGTATTTTTTTTTTAATTACACACAATGAGCCCAGGGACTCCTATCAGAGACCACCAGTGCAACATGTCCTGCTTTACTGGGCAACTGGGCAGCATCATTTTTTTTTTTTTTAGGTCACAGTCAGGGTTTGAGTTTTGAAGATCCTTTCTGCTACTCTTCAAGTGGGGGAATTGCCTGAGGGGAACTGACCCTCCCCCATGGGATTAAAAGGGAGATATCACTGTTTAGGCTTTTGTGCAAGGGCAAAAATCAACCTAGGAAAAGCTTTGTGGAGTTAAGTCAAGGAGATAGTTTCAATCTAATTCTGAATGGAGCCCCCCCCCCCTCTGTGTGTGTGTGTGTGTGTGTGTGTGTGTGTGTGTGTGTGTAGCTACTTCTACAATACAGAAAATACAGATATTTTGGATAAATTTCCCTCCCACTAGACAGAAATCTAAGGTGTTCAGATCTTGCTGTGCTAGCCATTCTCAAATACAATTCTTACATGAGTACATTAAACTGATTACAATATAAATGAGACGGGAAAGAAAACCTTACAATGGGTTTCTGTGAAGGAGGCAAAGAAAGAAAACTTTTTTCAAACAATTTTCACCCTCCCCCGTAGTTTTAACAGCTATCTTCTGGGAATTGAACAGTCTTTTGGTCTTTACTTCATCTCAGAGTCCTTTTTCATGTCTGCTGGATGGTACTAGGCTTGGTTTGGTGGTAAGGCTGGTGGGTTAGGCTTCACTCTGGTTGCTGGACATTCAGTGGAGGACTAGATCCAAACCCAAGTCCTGGCTCAAATGGATGGAGGGTCTCCTCCAGAAGCATCTGGGTCCATGTGCTCTGCTCATTTGTGCAGGGCTGAAAGACATGAGAACAAGGTCCCCTCCCCCACAGAAAAGGCATTGTTGGAGGATTAGAGGTAAAGGGGGGGGGCAGATAGCTTGCAGGCAGAGTTTGAAAAATAAAACCATCAGTTACTCAGCAGATAAACAGATAAACATTATGGGGATATCACAGATGAGAAATGGGGTCTGGATTCACATGCTTCAGGAAAGAAATGAACAGGTAAAATCATTTAGTCACACAATAAATGCAAGGATGAAACTTTTCTTGCAAACATTTCCTGGGTTGTTACTTTAAGGTATAGGCAAGGAAGGAAGGGGAAAAAACACCTCTTTACTCTGTTTCTGCTGTGTAGCGATCACTGGCCTGGATTGAAGCTAGGCCCAAGTACAAGATAAGTTTCGTTTTTCTATAAGTTTCTATTCCTGAACATTTACAAGATTTCCTGTAAACCATATGACCATGAACAAGCTGTGTGTAGTATCATGTTTCTGTATATGTGGCAGTAGTTATTTATGCTTATGCTTGGCTCTCTGACCAATAGAATGTTACTTCTTTGTGTAAGCTTCCTAATAAAAGGGGTCGGACGGAGCAATCTGTGTGCACCCACCTCGAGAACTTCATGGTGTCGAGTCGTTTTTGAGCCAGGTGCCCCCGTGCTACGCACGCACCCTCGCGAGGGTCCCCGGAGAAGCAAGCTTCCCCCTGGTCCTTGCAGGTGTCAAGGACCCCCTCACCAGTGCAGCTACGCACTGCTGGCCAAACAGATGCAAAGTAAAGACCCTTCCCAGTTTCAGTTAGTTTTCTAGGCCCAACAAACTGAGCGAAGGCAATTTCTGCCAGTTTACTCCTGTCTTTCTTTGAACACTTTAAAATTCTTGTCTTTTGGATTGGAGACATCTTAGTTACAATTACCTTGAGGGTGCACAAAGACTTAGACATACACACAGAGAGACAAAGAGGGGATAACAAAACTCATGAGTTTCACAAACAAAATCATTCCCACCATGAATCTCAGTTAAATTGGGGAAGGCATAAATCTTAACAAACAAACCATGTGGTTATATAGAAGACAGAGAAAGAGACAGACAAGAGAAAAAAAGAAATCCCACCATTTTCTTTTAAGTACCTTTTCAGCCAAATTAGTTTTTCCTGTATCATCTTTCAGCAAAGCCCATTTTTCTACAATCTGTTTTGCTTTCTTCATTCCGGCCAGGACAGGCATCTGCCTTTTCGTCCCAGGCCCCCAACAGCTCCCCTAGGGGGGTTTCCGTGGCCACCCTCGAGCTATCGCTTTCCATGATCCCGTTCAGATGTGGGCTCACTTCGTCCTAGCCGGGTTTGCCACTTCGTATTTCCCCGCTTTACTTTCGCGTCCTTAGAGGACCTTTCGCGCCCTTTTGAAGGGACTTTTCTGTTTGCCCTTCGGAGGGTCTATGGGTGCCCTTCGGAGGGACTTTTTTCCTGTGTGCCCTTCGGAGGGACTTTTGTCGCGTTCCTCACCGCGGGAACCTTCTCTCGATTCGCGCCCTTTCACGCAGGGACTTTTCTTACAGTTTCAAGTCTTGGGGAAAGAGACCCGGAGGACCAGCCGCACAGTGACCCAGGAAGGGTGCTGTCAGAGTGGGTATGCGTACCTCCCTTTTTTCTTTCTCTAACTTCCTTATGGGCTTTAGCTTTTTTCTCTCACAGGACAAAAACAGCAGCAACAACAAAAAAATAAAAAAATCCATTCACTTTTCCATCCATTTTCACACACACTAGTCACACACAGGCAGGCATACACACATTTCCCATGCTTTAAAATTAAATTTTTAGAGAATTAAAATTTAGAGGTACTCACCTTCTTTCCAGGCAGCCTTTGAGCTCAAACTCAAAACCCCTTTAAAGCCTAGATCCAAATGGCTAAGGCCAAGATAAAGTCCACCCACAGACTCAATGGGGTCTGTGCCGGCATGGGAGGCTTACCTGGGCCATATCCATTTGTTAGGCTAGCTTGGAGTCCCATCTGGGTCACCAATTGTTGGAAGAAATGTCCTTCTGGGTTCGGCTCCAAGTGGGGAAAAAGACACTGGAGACATGGAGGCTGCTTGGAAAGATGGTTTTAATGGTGGACAGGACCGCATGGCTTGAGTCCTGAACAGAAAAGGTGATCACATGCTTCAATGTTGGTGGAGAAGAAGAGAAGGCAAAAGGAAGAGAAGAGAAGAAGAAAAAGGGAACAGAAGAGGCTTGCAGGGCTTTTTATAATCTGTTCTGCCCCACCTATCTGTTTCGTGTTCCTGTGTAAGAAATGTATTCTGATTGGTTGCCAGACTCCCATGGGCCCGTGCAAGGGCAACCCTCTAGGCTGAGTTTGAATCCAGGTTTGATTGAGTTTAGATGCCATGTGGTCAGTTGAGTAAAGGCTTATATTATCATGCCTTCATTGTCACTGCCAGAACTCTACACCCATCCCCCTGGAGCTGAAGGGGAGAACTCTTTATTATGTAAAGTGGACTAGCTTGGCCTTCTTAATGGCCCATTGATAAAGTGAGGATGGCAGGAAGCTGCAGGAATTTACTTTGTGTTTAAAATGTGTTTCTCTCTTTTTTCACATCCAGGAAAATATAATATTCTGCCTTATCAATATTTCCTAGGATATTTCATTTTTCTGGGAGAAGGCTAGGTGATAACTTCCTACATGTCTATACAATGTATGCATTTCCTTCCCACTTGCATAGCTATCATGTACATGCCTCTACAAATGTATTTTCGCTTTACAAAATCAATTAAAGCCTGTGTTCCCCAATGAGTTCCCTTTTTATGTGCCTCAATATGTATTATAGCCAGCCTTTTTGGGTTTTCAGCTGCCTTTAATACAGCTTTCATGAGGTCCACTTGTTTTAATTCCTTCCCTTGTTATCAATCCCTGTTCCATCCAGATTTTTCCAAAGGGTTGCAAAATTCCATAAGCATACCTTGAATCAGTATAAATATTACCCACTTAATTTGTTAACAACGTTTAAAGCTTGTAATAAAGGAAATACTTCACATGTTTGTGCAGACCAATCGGATGGCAATCGTCCCGCTTCCAAAATATCAGCAGTGTCTCTGTTCACTACTGCATACCCATTCATTCTCTTCCCATTCTCTACTCAAGAAGTTCCATCAATAAATAAATTTATACCGCCCTATAAAGGACAGTCTTCCAAATCTTCCCTTACTTTTGTTTGTAAATCAATTGCTTCCACACAATTATGTTCCACATTGTCCCATTCCTTTCTCTCTCCTGACAGGAATTCAGATGGATTTAAATTCCTATCAGTTGAAAGGATTAGGTTCTCTTGAGATAATAATGTTAGGGGGGAGGTTCCGCCCTGAATTAAGGAGGTGTGGATCTTGGCATTCCTTGTAGCATACTTTTGAATAAGCGAAAATAAACCCAAAGCATGTTCTAATAAAAACATTTTAATATAAAAGAAAATGAAAATACAAAAGTGCTAACTCAATTAACTACATTTTGGCAAGAGCTATGTGCCTGCCTCCTTCGGCAAGCGAACAGAAGATCAGAAGAGAAAGTTAAGGAATGTGAAGGAGCAGGCGCACTAAATCACTTGCAGATAAAAACTGACCTGCGCAGTAAATTTTCAGCACAGCTAGCAAACCAATTAATGCAGTGACACCCCTTCTTTTGCTAGTTGAGCTGATGTCATCAAATCATCAAATAAGGCACATCTTCTTCCGCAGATACTCGTGTTGAGCTGCTGGAAGCGGTTTGTTGAGCATGTCAGCAATTTGATCATGTGTAGATACATATTGCAATTTAACAAAACCTTGTGTCAGGCCTGTAGTTATGTTCTTTTTAGGATCTTTGGCCTGCCACACTTTCTTATAACTTTCTATGCTGTTTCAATAGTGTAGTAGTTGGGAGGGGGGAATAGAAAGGAGTAGGATTGTAGAATGGATTGTTGACATTCTTTTGTAGAAGCCAAGGTCATCTTTTGTCTCCGCATCTCGACACCTGGCCGGAAGAAGATGGGTGTACATGCCAGCGTGGAAGAATATGATTGGAACATGTGATGGATTTGTGGGTGTGGGGATAGATCATGAACTTTCAACTGGGTGAACCCACAGGATGTAAATTCAGAGTTGGAATTTCCATAGCCGTGCTAAATTGCCTGTAGAATAAATTGGACCTTTAAGGATGTTTTGCCTTGGACAATGATTTATTTCTGCATGGTATTTAGAACCCTAACACCTTGTTTAACTAATTGCTTTGTGTTTTGATAACGAATGTCAATGTGTCTGGACCTAGAACCTGTGAAATGTGACTCAGAAATATAAACCACCGATTCATTATCTTCCATCACGGTGATTGGTCGAATCGGACGTGTCCAGATATCTGCGATCAAAGCATCAAACCATGTTAGAGAATTACATGCATCCGCAACACAAGCATATTCAGCTCCAGTAGATGAACAAGAAACAAAATTCTGTTTTCTCACTTGCCAGTAAACAGGACATCCATTCAGGAACATCATGTAACCTGAAGTACGTTTACATGATTTCTTATCACTTGCCCAATCAGAATCTGCATAACAACATAATTCTGCATAATCAGTATGTGTTGGTTCTAGCAATAACTTCATGTGTTTAGTGTGCTTCAGGTATTTCAATAACTTCTTAACGCATGTCCAATGAAATTGTTTTGCCTTACCTACGTGTTGTGATAAGAGATTAACACTAAGTGCAATGTCGGGTCTGGTCGAACTACTAATGTAAAACAGTGACCCAATGACTGAACGATAAAGTGTTTGATCTTCAAATTCAGGACTTGGTTCATGTGTTAAGTTGTGAAAATCTGTTTGCATGGGTGTCTTTGTTGTGTTAGCATCTTTCATGTTGCAATGATGCAGAATGTGGTCAATTTTCTCCTCTTGTGAAAGACTAAACCCCTTCTGTGTTTTGTCAATCTGAACACCTAAATTAGTGCTAATGTGACCTAAAGATTTCAATGTGAAGTATCTCTGCAAACGTTTAGCAAAACTCTCAATCATTTTCTTATTTGGACCAATATAAACAATATCATCAACATAAACAAGAATTATCTCATATGCATTGTTAGATCTTTTTATGAACACGCATTCATCAGTTTCGGACTTAATAAAGCCCATTGAATTTAGTTTGTCAGTAAGACATAAGTACCACATTAAACCTGACTGTTTCAGACCATAAAGACTTTTGTTCAGGAACCAGGTATCCCCTTCTTGCTTTCGAAATCCTGGAGGGCTTCTTACGTAGATCTCTTCATCTAGGTCTGCATGTAGATAAGCCGTGTCCACATCAAACTGGAAAACTTCTAAACCAAGAATAGTTGCAGTGGTTAAAGGAATTTTTACACTCTCAGTTCTGACTGTTGGTGAGTAAGTGTTTGTGTAGTCCTCAGGATAACGTTGAGCGAAACCCTGAGCTACAAGTCTGGCTTTGTACAATGACTCACCATTCGGTTTCTTCTTGATTCTGTAGACTCATCGAGTGCCAATGACTTTTTTGTTTGCTGGAGGTTTTGCAGGTGTAAATACATTAAGTTTCTTTAAACTGTCCATTTCATCCTGCATTGCATCATACCATTTGTCTTGCTCCGAATCAGGAAGATGCTTGATTTGTGTAAATGTATCAGGAGGAAGTGAAACATTACAAATCAAAGGCAAGGGTGTTTTTGTCAGTTGCCAAAATCGTTGTGGAGGGATTCATTTTGTGACCCTCTTGGAACGTCTCGGAACAATAGTCCATTCTTCTTCTGCTTCTTCGTCCTCGTCCTCACATTCGTTGTTAGCATCAGCATCTGCGGCTTGGGAAGACGGAACATCAGGTTGTGAAGAACTGGTAGAAGGAATATCTGCCTGTGAATCTTGGTCATCAGGCTGCGTGGCATCTGCAACATCATCTCTAGGAAAATAAACTCCAGAATCATTGGAATGAATCCTGGACCAGTCAATATCTTCCTCAAAATTAGCAGATTGTGAAATTACAATTACATGTTTAGGATCAATAAATGTACTCCATTTTGAATTATCAATACCCATAAATCTCAGTCTCTTTGCTACTGGACCTCCTTTTCTTCTTTGAGGTAAGGGAATGTTCACCATAGCGTATGAACCAAAAATGTGGAGGTTCTTGAGATCGGGCTTCTAGCCATACATCATGAAGAAAGGAGTCTGATTTATTACACTGCTCCAAGTACGGTTGACAATGTAATTTGCATATTTGATAGCTTCACCCCAGTATATGTTACTGAGATTGGCGTCTTCTAGGAGACAATGCATCATGGTTTATAGAACCCCTTGTCTTCGTTCTGTGACTCCGTTATGAGCCGGTGTATATGGAGCGGATGTCTGATGAAGAATTCCATTCTTACACATCCAGTCCTGGAAACTCTGAGACATGAATTCTGTGCCATGGTCACTCTGGATTCTGGCGATGCGAACTTGGTGTTGGGTAGAAACAAGTGCTGCAAAGTCTTTAAAGATCTGAAAGGTCTCAGATTTTTCTTTCATAGGATATACAAATCCATATCTAGAATGATTATCAACAATTGTCAGAAAATACTTTCTACCACCAATTGTTGGTGGAAAAGGACCTACTATGTCAGTGTGTACCAAATCAAAAATGCGTGTTGACAGGCATGTAGCGTATTTGGGAATGGCTGCTGCTTTGGATTTAGCTTTCCTGCAAACTGCACAATCCAAAAACACCTTATACCCCTTTAGATCCAAACCTTTTGCGAACTCCGGCATTTTTCTAAGAACACGGAAACTGGCGTGCCCCAATCTTCTATGCCACTTGTGGATACACCTGGAATGCAAAGGTTTACCAATTAGTGAATTTTCAACATTAACAGTTTCATGAGGAACCTCAGGCTTGCTCTGAGCAACCTGCTTCCTTATTTTCTGTTTGTTGGCTTTAGGAGCCTTTGGAGCAGCAACAGGATCTCTCTCTGAACCAACTCTCTCTGGGCCTGTGTTTTCCCTTTTTGGAGTTTGCATACTTGCCTGTGCTTGCGGTTTAGGCTTTGGTTTTAAGTAGTAAACACCACCAATCAGCATGGTTTCAGCAACAATATCTCCCAGGTGGTGAACTACCTGGGAGAAAGACATTGTCTCAACTCTGTCTGGAAGGCAAAATATTTTTATAGCATAGTATTAAAGGCAGGATGCCCCCCATCCTTAGGTCCCAAAAAAAGAAAAGAGACAGAGGACCCCAGGCAGCAAGATAATCAAGCACAAACTGGGGTTGCGAGTTTATTGCAGGAAACAGAAGAAATTATGGAACAAAGACAAACCCGTGCGGCTACTAAATGTAAAGAACAAGAATTAAAGTCTCAACAAGCCCAGATGATAGTCCAAGAAAATATAAATATGAGCACAGAAGCTGTGGGAGGAACTAGACTGAAGGTGAAATCCCAGGCAGCTCTTAGAAAGCTTCTGACAATTAAATTTCTAACTTGGAACATTAATGGCTTAAACTCACCACAAAATAGGAAAAAAATATTTCACTATTTGAAACAATTTAAAAATGATGTAATTTGCTTACAAGAAACACACATTAGAACACAGGATCAGAAATACTTGATGACGCAAGACTGGGACCACACTTCGTAGCATCTGCTCCGGAGAAGAAAAACTGTATAGTCATATATTTAAGAAAAGACTTAAAGGCTGAATTAATTGAAGCAGATCCTCAAGGTAGATATATTGCAATTGAACTATTAATAGAGGGAAAGAAAATACTCCTAACAGGAGTATATGCTCCCAATCAACAACAAGAAAAATTTTATAAGTTGCTTCACACTAAATTAACACAATGGGGTTATAGATCCTGCGTTTTACTGGGCGACTGGAATGGAGTACTTGATCCCGTTCAAGACAAGAAGAGGCTTTTGCAAAATAACCAAACACGAACAAGATCCTAAATCCTTTTATGATATGATGGACGATTTTGAATTGAGAGATATCTGGAGAGAACGGAATGTTAAAGAACGGGATTTCACTTTTTTTTCTGATAGGCATCAATCCTTTTCTAGAATTGGTTTTATACTAATTACAAATGACTTTTTTTCCAGGGTGAAGAAGACTAAGATATACCCGAGAACTTTAACAGACCATCCGGTTTGGATGAAATTTGAATATGGAGACCGACCTAGGAGGTCTTGGAGATTAAATGAAAATCTATTTAGATATGAGAAAAATGTTACGGAATGTAAAAAACTATTGAAAGAATATTTTGCTTTTAATATGCATAAGGGGATATCTATGGAAATGGTTTGGGACGCAAGTAAAGCATACATGAGAGGTGTTCTAATAAATTTGAATAATATTTATAGGCACAGACAAAGGGAGAAACAAAGGGAATTAGAGGAAGAGATTAAAAAAAAGAGCAGGAGTTAATGTCTAAACCAGATGATAAGAAGACAAAAGAGATAATTACCAGGTAGATGGTTGGCATATATGTTAAGGAAAAAACAAAAATCTTGTATTATAGAGAAAGTAGAATACAAAGGGAAAGAAGTTTTTCAACAGGTTATGATTAAAAAGACTTTTTTAGAATTTTACAACAGATTGTATGCTGGTGATAAAATACAAGGTTCAGACATAGACAGATATTTGGAGAAAGAGAAAATTCCTATACTCACAGATGAGCAAAGGGGAAGATTGAATCAACTTGTAACTACATAGGAAATCTTCCTGGCAATTAAGCAGTTAAAAATTGGCAAGGCTCCTGGCACAGATGGCTTGACAGCAGTTTATTATAAAAAGTTACAACTAGAAATGATGGAACCTCTTAGGGAACTATTTAATAAAATCCAAATAGAATGCAGGGTTCCGCCATCCTGGAAAACAGCTTTCATTTCCTTGATTCCAAAAGAAGATCAGGATCCTATCCAGCCAAAAAACTACAGGCCTATTTCATTACTTAATACAGATTATAAAATTTTTGCTAAAATATTGGTAAACAGGTTAATTGCGCAACAAACGATTCATAATGATCAGTCTGGTTTTATATAGGGGAGACAAATGAAAAGTAATGTAAGACAAATTATCAATATAATGGAATATTTGGGAAAGAATAACCAAGTCCCGGCAGTGCTTTTATTTCTAGATGCGGAGAAAGCATTTGATCAAGTCAATTGGCAATTTTTAATAAAAATATTACAAAAGATGCAGTTCGGAGAGCATTTCATGCAATCTATTAAAGCAATATACCAGAAACAGACAGCACAAATTATAGTTAATGGAGGCTTAACAGAATCCTTTAAAATTGAAAAAGGAACAAGACAGGGGTGTCCCTTGTCTCCATTATTGTTTATTTTAACCTTGGAATTGTTGTTGAACAGAATACGTGGGTCTGACGAACTACAAGGAATTAAGATTAGGCATTATGAATACAGAGTAAGAGCATTTGCGGATGACTTGGTTGTAACTTTAACCCAGCCGGGGGAATCGGTTACAGGTTTAATGAATATAATTAATATGGTCAAGTATCTGGGTTTAAAGTAAATCTAGGGAAGACAAAGATGATAGTTAAATATATGACTATGAACCAAAAAGAGGAATTAGAAAGAGTAACAGGATGTGAGATAGTAAAAAAGGTTAAATATTTAGGAATTTATATTACAACTTCAAATGGGAAATTATATAAGTATAATTATGAACCATTATGGCATAAAATACAGATAGAAATGAATCAATGGAAAAAACTACAATTGTCTTTGTTGGGAAGGATAGCAGCAGTTAAAATGAATGTTTTGCCCAAGTTTCTATTCTTCTTTCAAATGATACCAATACTTAAAAAAGACACAAATTTGGAAGAATGGCAGACAGGTATTAACAACTTTTTTTTTAAACAAAGTTTTATTGGTTTTTTTAATATTTTACAAAGGGAGAAGGTAGGGGATAGGTTACAAATTTTGGCAACTGCAGTGTGCGGTAGGTGCGCTCCCCCTCCATACTCATAGTATACATTTGCACATAATTCATTATTAGATAGTAACATAATAACATATAGTCAGCATGTAAGTTCAGTTAATAATTTCGAACAGTTTATGTCAGGTGGATTTTCTTACTCATTTTTGTGATCTGAGCTTTCTCAATGTTGCCCCATCTCCCCCCGCCGACAGAGCTCCGGCCCCTCCCGTGTCCTGTGTATCTGGTGGAGGATCCTCAGGTTTTTCTAGGAGTAGTTTGTTTTTTTTCCATAAAGGCCTATGCCTCTATGGGTGTATTAATTCTAACTCTTGTCTCCTCCCAGAATATTAGCATACCTTCAGGCATCAACCATCTAAACCACACCCCCTTCTGGTATAGTTTATTCGCTAATTGCGAATAGTTTTTTCTTTTTTCTCTTACTTTCTTGGGGATCTGTTTCAGAATGGTTATCTCCTTATCTTTGTATGTCAGGGCTTGCCCCCGTTGTGTGCTCAGAATTTCATCTCTTGTGCTTTTTCTAAGGAATTTAATGTGTACCTCCCTGGGAACATTGTGTGTCCTAGCATAAGCTGAATTCACTCTATATACCAGGTCTATTTCCCACCCCATCTGTTGCTTCTCTTTCTGGAGGTAGTCAGCCAAAATGTTTGTCATGATGTCCCTTATATTTTCATCATCTGTCTCTATCACATTTTGAAATCTAAGATAAAAGGACATTCTCTCAAACTCTATTTTCATCTGCTGGGAGTCAAGTTCTTTGTTTCCCTTCTGCATCCCTTCCATCCCTTCCCTCATCTCCACCGCCCCACCCTCCAAGAGGTCCAATCTCTGTGAGTTCTTATTAATTTTGGCCTGGTTTTCTTTAATTTCTTCTTTCATCTCCTGCAGTTGTTTCTTTATTTCCTCTTGTCCCTGTATAATTTGCTGAAACATTTGTTGAAAGTCTATCTCCAGAGATTTGGGTTGCATCAAAGCTGTTATTTTTGATTGTGTACTAGGACTGGAGGTTGCAGATGTCGGGGCAGAGGCAGCAAAGCCAGGCTTTCCAGGAGGTGGTTTTTTAGGTGGCATTCTTTATACCATAAAGAGTTCAGTCAGTATAGACAATGGTCAATCAGAAAGGCAAGGCAGCTAAGAGAGTCCAAGAGACAGAAGGTCCAGGCAGAAGAGAGTTTTTGTTTCCACTGCCCCTGGTAATAGAGCAAAATTTCCACTCCAGGGAGTTCAAAGAACAGCAATCCACAAGAGACTTATCTGAGCAACACGGAGACAAAGACCGGAAGCCTGAAGTTTCAAAGGTGGAGTCAGATTTCACATTTCATAAAGACAATGGAAGTGTGCCATCTTGCCCTGCCAGCTTCGGGTTTGGAGGCAACAAATAAAGTTTTCAAAGTTCAATGTTCAAAGTTTCCAGATCATCATTGTTTTAGGGCTTAAGTCCGAAAATTCACTTAATTCACTTAATAGGAGCGTGACCTCATTGGTTGGCTCTCCCCCTCCTCCTCCTTTCCCTGGCGCAAAGAGCTAAATCATTTCCAGCCGCCTGTCCGAGGGAGGGGGGGAAATTCCCCCTCCCTCCAGCCGCGCCTCTCCGATTCACGCCAAAAGATTTAAACAGCTGACTTTTTTTTCGTTAGAGTTGTTAGGGTTGTTAAAGGGAATGGAGAAAGTTCACGCCTCACCGCACAGCAGCCGCATCCTTCTAGTTTCTTTTTCTCCGATCGGCATCGTAGCGAAGACGCCGAAGCGTCTCCCCATCGTGCTCCCCGGTGCCTGGAGCGAGGCGGGGGACCTCCCGCCGGCCGCCGCCGATCCAGGGATCCCCCGCAGTGCCACCCCTTCGGCAGGACGCCTCTACGGGGCATCCTGTGCCCCCCAAGGAGTGGGAAGCCCACCAGGGAAGCGGGGGGCGAGCAAAGCTTGCTCGTCGCCGTTGGCCGCCAGAACCGGAAGCCAGGTATTAACAACTTTGTTTGGGCAGGGAAGAAGCCGAGAATAAAACTTAAAATAATGCAAGATATACGCGAAAGAGGAGGCTTAAAAATGCCCAACTTAAAATTATACTATGAAGCAGCAGTTTTAACAACAATTAGCAATTGGATTAACCTAACAGAGGATAGAATATTGAATATAGTGGGTTATGATCTGGTATATGGTTGGCATGCTTATCTAATATATAACAAGAAGGTGGACAAGATTTTTAAAAGTCATATTTTAAGGAATGCTTTATTGCGTGTCTGGAAAAAATATCAATAAAGGTTAAATGATAAGATGCCTATGTGGGGGGTGCCCAAACACACTATAGAGAACATAAGTATAGAAGAAAAACAAGATGTAATTACATATGCAGAACTTCTTAGTATGGATAGATGTGTACCACAGTTAAAATATTTGAATGTACTAAGAGAGGAAAGGATAATTCAAACCTGGCTTCAGTATGGTCAGTTACAGGCTAGATGGAAAAAAGACCAGAAATCTGGTATCATCCAAAATGAGGATCATTTGATAAAACAAATTAGGGACCAGGGTCAAATGCATATAAAAAGGTTGTATAATGTATTGATAGAAATAGACTCTGAAACAGAATTAGTTAAAGATTGTATGATAAAATGGGCACAAAATTTTGAAGAACCAATAATGATGGAAATATGGGAAGAGATTTGGGTAAGAAATGTAAAATTTACACAAGCTCAGAACTTGAGAGAGAATTTTTACAAGATGCTGTACAGATGGCATTTAGATCCAAAAAGGCTAGCCTGTATGTATCCGAATCTACAATCTAAATGTTGGAGATGTGATTGTGTTAGTGCCACGTATTACCATATTTGGTGGACTTGTAAAAAAGTTAAAGCATTTTGGATAAAAATATGGTGGGTTATTCAAAATATTTTGAAAAAGAGGATAAAGTTCACGCCCCAGTTGTTTCTGTTAGGTATAGTTTCAGATTGTACTGTTATAGACACTAATTTGATTTTGAACCTAACGACGGCAGCAAGATTGTTGGTGGCGCAGCATTGGAAGAAGGAAGAGTTGCCCACTATCCAAGAATGGACGTTAAAAGTAGTAAACTTAGCAGAGATGGCCAAAATCTCAGCGTATCTGAAGGACCATTCAGATGAGAAGTAGAACTGGACCGGAGAAGATGGATTGACTATATTCAAAATAAATACCAGACTAAAAAAATTCAGTTAGCTTATGAATGAAGGCATAAGGAATGCTACAATTTATTTAAAGCTAGTTTAATAAAGGGGGAGTTAAAGCACAAGAATAGTAACATGTTAAAATTAGTTAGCTTATGTTAGTGTATGGTTGTTAAATGTTTATACCCTGTATTTTGCTCTGGGAGGTCGGGGGGAGGGAGGGAGGGAAGAGGGGTAGGGATGGGGGAAGAGGGAAGGGCAAGGGGGGTAATAATTGTAAAACTTATTTAAAAAATTTAATAAATAAAATAAAATAAAATGGCCTCTTTCTCTCAATTCTTTTCTCATTCCTTTCAGTTTGGTCAAATGTCCACCAATTTGTTCACCAGGTTTCAACTTCGAACCATGGAACTCAGACATGAGCAAACATGAAGATTCAATTGAAATGGGCCTGTAGCAATCTTCCAAAAGGGCCCAAATTTGTTGGGCTGTTGCATCAGGCGGGAAGGTAACCTGCAATTCAGTATCCATGGACATCAATAATGTTGTGCAAGCCCTAGTCTCTAGGTCTCTTATTGCAGGAGTCCATGGTTGGGCAGGAGGATTAAACACCATACAATGGGTACCTTCTCTGCGAAGCAAAATTGAAATTTCACTGACCCAGGCTTTATACTTTTGTCCTGACATCTTTAAATTGGACTCACTAGTCAATGGAGGAGCAAAGAATGCTTGTTGAGGGATGTGTATTTGAAATGCTTGCTGTTGCCCTACAGCTGGAGCTGGTTGTTGCACCAGGGGTCGCTGTAATCTAACCTGTGGTTGTTTTGTTACAGCTGGAGCTGGTGGTTGGGCAGCAAAATTGACAAGTCTTGCTTGGGTGGCAGGTATCTGCCTTTGCTGCATTAAGTATTGTTGTACTCCATCTGAGAAGGCACGTGCACCATCAGGAGGTGCTGAAGATTGGGCCTGAGAAGGCATTTTTTGCCTTGCAGCCTGAATATATGAGTAATCTGCTCTCTGTAGTAAATTATTTCCACCAGAAGATGGCGCTGCAGCTACATCTCTTGGCTGTAATATTTCTGCCTGCATGGCATATGGAATTGGAGAACAAAGAAGATCACGTGGCAATTGTGATGTGTGCACATCACTCTGTTCTGATTTGCCTGACACAATATCCACCAGGGGGTGTGTCTTAGGCTTTGGAAAGAAGGCAAGATGGCATTTTCAGAAATTTGAAAAGCATGGGAATCTCTCTTCTCTGACTTGAGCATGGAATAATCCCTTTTGGCTTGAAATAGCTCATTTTCAAAGAATTCTATTTGATTACGATAGCTTTCTGTTCTGACCCCCCCCCCCCTCGCTCTGGTATACCAAGTCACTCCGACACAAAGTCTCTTCCAGATGTTTATTGACATACAGGTTCAACCTTGGCAGCAATCCAGCCTGCCAAGGTCAAGATAGCACTCTGGGCATCAATCCAGCTACAGCGACACCCCTTGGCAGCAATCCAGCTACCAAGCTCCAGATAATCACCTTAGCAGCACTCCTGCCTGCCAAGGTCCAGGGAACAGATTGGCAGCAATCCAGGTAAACCCTTTGGCAGCAATCCAGCCTGCCAAAGTACGACACAGATCTGAGCTTCTGCAACTCCAATGATCAGTTGATTCCTGCAAAGGATGTGTCCACAAGCAGTCCCTTTATAGTCTGGAGAGGAGTCTAATGATCAGCAGCTGAGAGCAATTACCTCCTGCTCAATTGCTCCTTACGCTGGGTAGCACGCCCGGCGTGCTACCCGGGCTCACTGCTGATGTCTGACTCACTGTCCTGTGACTCCTCCCCACTGCTCCAAGGCATGACATCAGGAGCCCCCTTCCTTTGGCTTTCACCACTGCTCCATGCCTCAGGCGCCTCCTGGTGGCCAACCAGCCTCTCTGCGCCCTGCTCAGAGTCGGAACCCTGTCCAGGGTCCTCCGCATCCTCCTGAGCCAACTCAGAGGGACCCTCGCTGTCGGAGTCTGGTGTCAACTCCAACGGCTCCTGCTGGGCCACAACAGCTTTCCATATCTTGCTCAGAAGTTTGGGGAGAATCATACATATCTCCTTGTGCGTGGGAGTGAAATTCCTGCGGCCACGAGAGCTTTGGCCAAGCGTCGAGCGTTTCAAACTCAATAAGATTTTGGGAGCATGCATAATCAGGGAGATACTCTACTAACCTCGGTTGTAGATTGGCATCTCCTGGAGCGGTCCCATCTTGTTGAGATCTGGGTGAGATCTGTCCCACAGCAGATTCTCCATCGAGTCTGGTTGCTGAAGCTATCGGCATTTGAAAGCTTGGAAGCCAGCGTAAAATGCTTTTCGCTTCTCCATCAGAGGGGAAGGAGCCATCGGAATGTCTTGAAGAGAAATCTTTCTTTTTTTTTTTCTTAGGCATCTTAGAAAATGATTCAAACGTTCCTCAATCGTTAAATCATCCTGTCTAATTAGCCTATTATGCTTATCTTTTGGAAGTAGCTAACAAGGAGAAAGCCATAAATTATATAGCCAACCTCTGTTACCATTTGTTAGGGTGTGAATTTTGGCATTCCTTGTAGCATACTTTTGAATAAGCGAAAATAAACCCGAAACATGTTCTAATAAAAACATTTTAGTATAAAAGAAAATAAAAATACAAAAGTGCTAACTCAATTAACTACATTTTGGCAAGAGCTATGTGCCTGCCTCCTTCGGCAAGCGAACAGAAGATCAGAAGAGAAAGTTAAGGAATGTGAAGGAGCAGGCACACTAAATCACTTGCAGATAAGAACTGTGACCTGCGCAGTAAATTTTCAGCGCAGCTAGCAAACCAATTAACGCAGTGACAAATAAAATTACCTCATATTTCAAAATTCTAGAATTGGTGATCCACCTGTGAGCTTTCTGCATCAGGATTGTTCTCACCTGATGAGGACTGCTCACCACCAATTCCTCACCAAAGGTTAATTTTCTACTTTCATCCACCAAAGGTGCGGTGGCAGCCACAGCTTGCACACACAAAGGCCAACCCCACATTACAGGATCCATACTTTTTAACAAAAACGCTACTGGTTTCTTTTTTCCAGCCCAAGTTTGAGTCAACACTCTCTTAGCAATACCACTCCACTGCTACAAACAAGTGGAAGGGCTTGCCAGATTTAGGCAAGCTCAAAACAGGAGCTTGTATCATAGCTATCCCTTCTATCCTTTCTGGATTTATTTTCTTACTTCTTTGGCTTATCAAATGTTCTAAATACTTCACTTCAGGTTCAACATACTGCAATTTCTTTCTTGACATTCTCAAGCCTTGATGGCCTAAGAAATTCAACTCATTTGTACCGTCCTCTACATCTTCTTTCTTTTCTCATGATAGCAAGAAATCATCCACATACTGTAACAACTGTATACCCCTGGGTGGGCTAAATTTCTCCAACACCTGTTCCAACATTTGCCCAAACAAATTTGTACTCTCTGAAAAACCCTGTGGTAAAACATACAACCTATACTGCTGATTACGGTGTGTATCTGGATCAGCCCATTCAAAAGCCAAAATATTTCTTGATACCTCTGTTAACGGGCAGGTTCAAAAAGCATCTTTCAAATCTATCACACTAAAATATTTATGACTATATGGTATACGACTTAAAAGAGTATAAGGATTAGACACAACAGAATGAAGGCTGGCAACAATATTATTTACCTTACGTAGGTGTGAACTAGACAAACAGACCCATCAGGTTTTCTTACAGGTAATATAGGGCTATTATATGGAGACATTGCAGGTTCTATTAACCCATCTTGCAATAGTGTCTCTATTACCTTATTCAATTCTCTTTTTGCCTCCATTGGTATATTGTATTGCTTTTGTTTTATTGGTACAGCTCCTTCCTTCAAGGTTACCTTTAAAGGAGGAATATCCCAAATACCCCTATTACCTTCTGCCTCCCAAACTAGCGGGTCTATTTGTTTCTCTTGTTCCACATTTAATATGTTTATAGTATAAGCATTTGCAAATTTAAGCTCACATCCCAGTAGGGATAGGGAATCTCTTCCCAGTAAATTTATCCCTGTTTCTGGTACTAGTATTACATCTAAATTTATATTACATGTTCCTTGTTTTAAACACACATTTTTTCACTACTGGTACATCAAATGGTTCTCCTTTTACTCCTTTTACTCCCTTTATTCTCATTATTTCCCCATCCTGTTCAATTCCTTTTGGCATTTTACATATTGATGTTCTAGTTGCACCAGTATCAATTAAAAATACATATTCCTCTCCTTTTGGTGGTCCCACATTTAAATTTATCAAGGGCTCTTCGTGGGACCCTAAAATCAATAGCCGCTGACTTCCCTAATTGTCCTCATCTCCCATGAGGGTGTATAGGCATTCTGTTCTCTGAGTTCTTCCCTTATCTTGGCAGTTTTTTGCAAAATGCCCCTCCTTTCCACATGCAAAACATTTCTTACTTCCTACACCTGGTTTCCTCCACTGGAGAAATCATCTTCCCTTTCCAGGGCGTTTCCACTGATTTGTGAGTATCTGTTTCCCAATTCCTCTGCCTCTGCCAAATCCTTCTTTCTTGTCTACGGGCTTTTTAGCTGCCTTAATAACAGACACCATCATCTGGCTTTTCTGCCTGGTTTTCCTTCATCTCTATTTAAATAAACTTTCTGAGCCTCTTTTAACAAAGTTGTAATATCAGTGTTAGCCCAATCTTCAATTTACTGTATTTTTTTCTGTATTTCAGGTGTTGGATTGGGTAATGAAAGGCACAAAAGGCTAGCAAACAACAGCTCTTATTTAAGTACATGCAAACATCCACTGAGGAAATGGTTGGACAGCTCCCCTTTTAAAGGGGAGCTTCCAGACTTCACAGCCAATCAGGTTATCCTCTGTTCCCGCCAGCAACAGAGGACCTGAGTGGAGACTTCTATTGTCTAGCAGCCAGGGGGGAAGTATCGAAAACCCCTCCCCTCTAGGATGGAACATTCTAACTCATAACGTAGTCATGTAAGTAGGCGGGTCTTTGGGTTGCACTGCTGGACCTGCGCAGTTCAGTCTTCTGGTTTCCTTCGCACGGGTCAGCCGGACCTGTTGCTCTTTCGGATTCGCCCAGTGGAACCTCCTGGAACTTTTTGCAGGCCTCGGCTGGAACTTCTGGCGGTGGATCTCCCTGGCCCTCATCAAAGTCAGATAAGTCACCCGATGTTCCTGGGACTATTTGGGGGGGTGGGGGTGGCATTCGGTTTGCGAAGGAGTTATGTTTGGTTGTCTGATTAGGGAGTTAGCCAATCGACCGCGGAGTTGGTCAATGTGCCTCCTCCATTTCCTTCCGTCCTCGAGTCTTACGGAGTAGGATCGAGGGCCGGAAATGCCGACTACGGTCGCAGGTATCCACAGCCCCCCCCCCCCCGTGTAATTGTGTGCGTATACTGGGTCACCTATGTTAAATGACCTGACTTTGCTCATGGAGTCAGGGGGTGTTTCGGTTGAATAGTTGGGGTGTAGCCGGTCCAGGTGGGACCTGAGGTGGCGCCGCATGAGGAGTTCGGCAGGGCTTCTACCCGTGGTGGCACTGGGTGAGATGTGTTGTATGAGTAAGTAGTGGTCAATTCATGTCTGCCAGTCGCCCGGGCCCATCTTATTGAGGGCTTCTTTGGTGGATCTCACCATGCGTTCCACCTGATCATTGGAAGCTGGATGGAACGGCGCGACCAGGGCATGTCTAATTCCCTGTGCCACTAAGAACTCCTTGAATGATCTGGCCGTCTACTGTGGGCCATTGTCTGACACTAACACATCGGGGAAACCGTACGTTGCGAATAGCTTCCGTAGTGCCTTGATGACCGAGTCCGTGGTGGTGGATTTTATCAGGACTACCTCTAACCACTTTGAGAATGCGTCCATGACTATGAAAAAGGTTTGGCCGTGGACTTGCCCAGCGAAATCTATATGTATCCTGGACCACGGTGCTTGTGGGTGCTCCCATTCCTTTGCGGGCGCCTCTGGGGGTGCCAGCCTGGATTCCTGGCAGGGTGTGCAAGTGGCCACCCACTCCTGTATGTCTTTGTCCATATTAGGCCACCACACATAACTTCTTGCTAACACCTTCATCTTAACAATCCCCGGGTGACCCATGTGAAGTGCTTCTAAGACGGCTGTATGTAGTTGTTTGGGAATGACTACCTGGTCCCCGCACAACAGACAGCCCTTGATTGTCGACAGTTCATCCCATTTAGACAAATACGTTTTAAAATCGGACCCAACAGGCCCCTTGGGCCACCCCCTCCACACCCAGTTCAAGTTTTGTTTGATTATGGGGTCCTTTGTGGAGTGACGTGCAACATCGCTGGAGGAGAAGGGTCCCGAGTCCAGGCAGTTAAGCAGGAGGACCACAGCCTCGGGGGTGGGGTCATCGAGCAGTTCTGGCAGGGGGCAATGGCTCAATGCATCGGCGTGCCCTAGTGTGGTGCCAGGGCGGTGGATGAGCCGATAGGAATAGGCAGCCAAGAAAATAGTCCACCTGGTCATTCGGGGGGAGAGTGAAACCAGGGTGGGGTGGTATCCCCTGCAAAAGTCGCTCCATGACGCTTTGGAATAATCCAGGGGCCAAACTAACGCCGAATTGTAGACGGTTGCATTTGAATGCCCCCCTGTGCGTCACGATGGTTTGGGCCTCCGCGGTAGCACCATCTACTGGCAGCTGCTGGTACGCCTGCGCCAAATCTAATTTTGCGAAAATCTTCCCCGGGCCGAGGGAATGTAATAAATGCTGGACTACCGGTACGCGCTTTGTTGCAACCCTTTGTTTATTGTACATTTATAGTCTGCGCACAATCTAATGGACCCGTCGGATTTTACTGGGGTTACGATTGGCGTCTCCCAGCGTGCATGATCGACTGGTTCGAGGATGCCCTGGCTTACCAGTTTATCAATTTCCTTGTCTATTTTTGGCTGGAGAGCGAAAGATACTCTCCTGGGCTTTAACCGAATTGGGGCTATGTTTGGGTCTAAGCTAAAGGAAATGGGGTTTCCTTTGTACTCACCCAGACCGGAGGCGAAGACATCCTCGAACTCCTTAAATATGGTTTCCATGGCATTCCCAGTGGCGGATGGCCCTTCTCCTGTCTGCTTTCCTTCTAAGGCATTGACTTTGGCCACGACCATTCCCAAGACTTGGAACCAGTCCAGTCCAAATAGGCTCTGTAGATCGTCTCTGACCACGATCGCATGTAATCTTTTACTGACTCCCTTGTAGCGCACCCGGAACGTGCCTTGGCCCATGTATTGCCGGGATCGTCTGCTTCAGTACTGACCATGAGATTATGGTCAGAGATCACCCGGTATCGATCTCCATTTCACAGGGGGCGCCCTCGATGAAAACGGTGACGTTCAGTTTTTTGGGTCTACTGCCCCCTTCTCTGTCTTTTCGGGTCGACCGGTGGCTACGGGAAACTCGCTGCGGCACACCCTGGTGATGTGCCCCTTCCGCTCGCACCGCTGGCATGTCGTGTCTCGGAAACGGCAGGATGATCTGATGTGATCTCCCCCGCAGCTGGCGCAGGGCAGACTTTGAGACTTGAATTTTCACGCCAGCATTGTTCGGCTACTGCGCATACGGTGGCTGTCTTCCTCCTCGCTTTCGGAGCTCTCGGGTTCCGTGGTTTCGTGGTGGACACGGGCGCTTTTCGGTGCCTCCATCAGTGCGTTGTGGTGCTGGAGGGTCTCCACGGACTTGTTGGCCGACTCCGTTGCCCTAGCCTCAAGTGTGATCTGTAGGGAGAGATTGGATCTGGCCAGAAGCCTTGTCTGTAGACCTTGATCTCGGACTCCCAATATTATATGTTCTAGGATTAGATTGTCCAGTTTGCGGAACTCGCAATGGGCTGCGGCTTTCCGGAGTGCTGCCACGTACTCGTTTATCCATTCGCCCTCCCTCTGGTTCCGTATGTTGAACTGGTACCGGCGAACGTACTTCGAAGGCTTCGGCGCGTAGTGGGTCATCAGCGCCTGTTGAAGCGCGGACCAGGAGATGGCGTGCAGAGGCATCGGCTCTGAAAGGTTCTTCGCTGTCTCCAAAACCTCGGGGCCGCAGTACCCTAGGAACAAGTTTTTCTTCCGAATTTCCGGGATGCCCCTGAGATCGTTCGCCTCCAGGAAGACTTCGAACCGCAATAAGTATGCGTCCCAGTCATCCGTGGCTGGGTTGTACGGAGGCGGTTGGGCGTATGTGGCCATCCTAATGTCTCTGGAACTAGTCGATTCTCACTGGGAAAATCCGCGATGGCTCTTCTGCTGCTTCTCCTGCGCTCTGGGGGGAATGCTGCTGCACGATTAGCTCTTTTGTCCGCAAAGCTCCGCTCTCTTTGTTCACCTAATTGCCTTCCAATCCCACCTTTGTTGCTCCTCTTTTAAAGGGGAGCTGCCAGACTTCACAGCCAATCAGGTTATCCTCTGTTCCCGCCAGCAACAGAGGACCTGAGTGGAGACTTCTATTGTCTAGCAAGCCTTTGTTACAAATTGCATTTTCATCAGAGAATCATATGCTGGTGTTTCAGGAGAAAGACCAGAATATTTATTCAGTCAGTCTTTAATCCTATTTAAAAACACAGATAGTGTTTCATCTTTTAACTGTCCTACCTCAAAAGCTTTAAGTAAATTCTTTCCTTGAGGTACAGCAGTTCTCACTCCCTGGAGAACAATTCTCTTTAAAGCCACCATTTGTTCCCTGTCAGCTAAATCATTGTTTTTTCATCCAGGGTCGGCTAAGGGAAACTTAGTCTCGAAGGCTACTGGGTTAACTACCCCCTCTTGAGTTTTATCCCAATAAGCCATAGCAGCTTTTCTAATTTGTGCTCTTTCTTCTGGGGAAAACAAATATCCCAGAATGTGTTGTAACTCAGCATAAGTATAAATATTAGGTCCCAAAAACAGATCTAAGGATTCAGACATTGCTATGGGATCTGCCTGCAGAGATGGCATATGTGTCTTATACTGTAATTCCTTAAATCTGTTGATGTAAGGGGCACATTTACAAAAGTAGTTATAGGCACCCCTGCACCAGTTATGCCATTTGGCATTTCCCTTAAGGGAAGCATTTTAGTATCTTTCTTTGCTTGTGATCTTGTAACACTGGGAGAAGGATTTGGATAATCCCTGACATTTATTTGTAAATCATCCAGTTCCTTCTTCAAATGCTGATATTGCCTTGTTGCTGAATTTTCTCCCTCACTTTCACCTTCATCTACAGCCTCAGCCCCTGCTCCATTCTGATTATAAGGAGGAGTACATGGCCAAGTGGAATATGCTAATGGGTCCCAGCATTTTTCTTCTTCCTCCTTTCCATATAATATTTTAGCAAATCCAGGGGGAATGGATCTAACCACTGAACATGGAACCATGGTTCTACATATAACAGCTGAGTTTCTAATTTCTTTTTCTCAAGCACCCTTTTTAAAGCATTTATCCAATAAGGGTCTGATTTCCCCAAATTTACTCCATCTATAATTTGGCTTTATTAAAATAAACTTTGGCCAAATCCTTGTGCAGCATTCAATCATTGTTACTTTATCTAACTGCTTTCTATACAAACTTAGCCAGTCCTCTTTCCACTGAGTTAACAATTCCCCCAGGGGAGAAACTCTGAAGACACTGGGGTGGTAAGGCAAACCCCCCAGTGGGTAGGAGAAACCCACTAAATGGACAAAGATCTATCTTGTCACTTGGACAGGACTGGAGCGATGGCAACTGCATAAGAGGGAAGCGAATAGAGAAAGCAGTTGAAATCGAGGCATTTGTTATCATTGACAACCCAAAAAAGGAGGACAACGTGAAGTTGGCGGAGTGGGTGAGCTGGAAAGAAAAAGGCTCTAATAATAATAATAATAAACTTTAATTTATAAACCGCACCCTTTCCTAAACAGGACTACAAATAGGTAAATGGAGGAGGTAGGATATGGACTGTACAATATTTAAATTAAAATACAAATAAACATTAAAATTACCCTTAAAAACTACCCAATAAGATGTTTGCCAGGAGGTTAAAATGGGACTATAAATCAGTTAAGCCAGCTAATTGGAACAGGTGGGTCTCAAGCTTCTGTCGGAAGGAGCGGAGGTCGGTAGTAGTTCTAATATCGGGGGGGAGGTCATTCCAGAGGGTTGGGCCCATCACAGAGAAGGCTCTACTCCTGGGCCCATTGACACTGCTTAGTGGACGGCACCCGGAGGAGACCCTCCCTGTGAGAGCGGATTGGTCGCAGGGATGTATGAGGTGAGATGCGATCCCGCAGGTAACTAGGTCCCGTGCCATGGAGCGCTTTGAAGATAGTAACCAACACCTTGAAACGCACCCGAAAAACCACAGGCAGCCAGTGCAGCTCACGCAGGAGTGGTGTTATATGGGAGTATCTTGTCCTCCCCATAATGGCCCGCGCGGCCGCATTCTGAACTAGCTGTAGTCTTCGGGTGCATCTCAAGGGGAGCCCCATGTAGAGAGCGTTGCAGTAGTCCAGGCGAGACGTCACCAGCGCATGAGTGACTGTGCGTAAGGCGTCCCGATCCAATAGGGGGCGCAATTGGCGCACCAGGCGAACCTTGTGGAACGCCCCCCTTGCCACGGCTGCCACATGGTTATCCATCGACAGCCGGGCATCAAGGAGGACGCCCAAATTGCGCGCCTGTTCCACGGGGGGCAGTTGTTCGCCCCCTATGGCCAGAGATAGAATCCACTGGTTGAACCGGGGCGCCGGTAGCCACAGCCACTCAGTCTTGGAGGGGTTGAGTCTGAGTCTGTTGTCCCCCATTCAGACCCGAACAGCTTCCAAGCACCGGGACATCATTTTGACGGCCTCGTTGGGGTGGTTTGGGGTAGAAATGTACAGCTGTGTGTCATCAGCGTACAGATGGTATCCAACCCCAAAACCACGGATGATCTCACCCAGCGGCTTCATGTATGTGTTGAACAGGAGGGGCGAGAGGACCGACCCCTGCGGCACCCCACAAGTGAGTGGCCTCAGGGTCGACCTCTGCTCCCCTGCCAACACACATTGCGTCCGGTCGGAGAGGTAGGAGCAGAACCACCGCAAAACGGTGCCCCCTACTCCCATCCCCTCCAGCCGGCGCAATAGGATACCATGGTCGATGGTATCGAAGGCCGCTGATAGGTCTAATAGGACCAGGATAGAGGAACAACCCCTATCTCTGGCCCTCCAGAGATCATCCACCAACGCGACCAAGGCCGTCTCTGTGCTGTGACCGGGCCGGAAGCTGGACTGGCGCGGGTCTAGATAGTCGGTTTCCTCCAGGCGACGTGGGAACTGTTGTGCCACCACACTCTCTACAACCTTCGCTAAAAAGGGAAGGTTGGAGACGGGACGATAATTAGCTAGCTCCACCGGGTCCAGGGAAGGCCTCTTGAGTAGGGGCCTCACCACCGCCTCTTTCAAGGCGACTGGCAAGGACCCCTCCTCCAATGAAGCGTTCACAAGACCCAGGAGCCAGCCTCGTGTAACCTCCCAGGATGCCAGTACAAGCCAGGAGGGACACGGGTCCAATAAACATGTAGTGGCTCGCAGTCGCCCACGTAACCTGTCCAAATCCTCGGGGGCAACAGAGTCAAACTCCTCCCAGCGTGGTGCCTCAAGACTTGCTTCCGACGTCTCCCCTGGGCCACTGAAGGGGGCCCATCCACTCCAGATCTGAGCGATTTTGTCCTGCAGATATTCCCCAAACTCCTCTGCTCTACCCTGCAAAGGGGCTTCCCGCGGCCTCTGTGATAGGAGGGAGCGGGTCACCCGAAACAGGGCGGCAGGGCGGTTATCTGCGGACGCAATAAGAGCGGCACAGTGTCTACGTTTAGCCGCTCTCAGTGCCACAAGGTAGGTCCGTAAATAGGCTCTCACCTGTGTTCGGTCAGATTCGGAGCGTGAGGACCTCCACCTGCTTTCTAGGCGTCTCTTGTGGCGTTTCATCACCCTCAGCTCCTCGGTAAACCAAGGAGCCAGGGTGGTTCGTTGCCGCAGGAGAGGCCGCAAAGGCGCTACCCGGTCCAAGGCCCCAGCAGCCGCCCTATTCCAAGCGGCCACTAGGTCCTCCGTCCGGGAGTGGGTCAGGGCTACAGGAAGTGGCCCAAGCTCCGTCTGGAACCTATCCGGTTCCATCAGTCGCCTGGGGCGGAACCATCTGGGACAGTCTGGTTCCGCCTCCCCGCGGTGGGGGGTAGCACCGGGGAAGTCGAGCCGGAGAAATGAGTGATCTGACCATGACAGGGGTGTAATAACCAAATCTCCTATTCCCAGATCACTCGTCCACTGTCCAGAGACAAAAACAAGGTCCAGTGTGTGCCCACCTTCGTGTGTGGGGCCCTGAATTAATTGGGTCAGGTCCATGGCTGTCATGGAAGCCATGAACTCCCGAGCCACCTCGATGGCAGGTTGAAGTCCCCCATAACCACAAGTTTGGGGGTATCAACCGCCGTCTCCGCGGTCAGCTTGAGGAGCTCAGGCAGGGCCGCTGATGCATAGCGAGGAGCCAAGTATACAATCAGCAAGCCCAACTGCCTCCCCGGGCCCCATTTCACACCAAGGGACTCACAACCGGATATCTGTGGCACAGTGAACTCCCTCGGTTCCAGACTCTCCCGTATAATTACTGCCACCCCACCACCCTTACCCAGGGCCCGTGGCTGATGGAATGCACGGTAGCCTGGTGGGCACATCTCCACGAGGGGTAAATCACCCTCGTGGCCCAACCAGGTCTCTGTTATCCCTGCAAGGTCTGGCTCCCCCTCTGAGATCAACTCATTGATGAGGGGGGCCTTGTTAACAGCGGACCTTGCATTGCAGAGCATCAGCCTCAGGCCCTGACTCTGTAGGCCCTGGCCACCTAGGCTGCGGGGGTTGGTACGAGCGACCGGGCGTGTCCAGCAGCCACGGTCTCCCAACCGACTACGAGATTTTCTTCCGTCCTCGTACCCACCCCTCCCCACGACCGTTGGAATAAAACAACCCTCTATAGGAATGTCATTTTCCCTTCCCCCTCCCACTCCGCTCACTTCCCCCTTGACCTCACCTGTTCGCCTGGCAAAAGTCCCCCTCCTGGCCTGATTATCCCTCCCACCCACCCTGGTACCCCCTAAAATGGATAAAAAACATCTGGTTAAAAACCCCCTAAGTCTTCGCTTCCTCCACCTCTCGGGGTTAACAAACCCGTCATTAAGGTGGGCCCTTGAAAGGGCAAAGGGCCATATCTGCGAGAGGGGGGACTCCCGCAGCAGGAGCAAGTCTGACCTCGAATATATACTGGGGGGAGCTGTAGCAAGGGCCAGGGTGCTATAGATGTTAAATTGAGTCAGCAAGCCAGGTTCCACATCAGATGGTAAGTCAGTACGTGGATGATAAGTGGATGGTAAGTAGATAGTGAATAGGTGAAAAGTAGATGGTAAATAGGTGGAGGCCAGGAGGCAGTCTGTGGTGTGGGTGAGGCAGACAGTCTAAGTAGATATTTGATGAAATTTGATGGTAAATTTGATGGTAAACGGGTGAAAGATGGTGGGGGGTAGTCACGCAGGCACGCACAGCAGTCAGCGGTTATAGATAGTCAAAATAACAAGTGGGCAGGTAGTTATAGATGGTTATTGATGGTCAGCGAGGGGCACCTGGGCACAGCCATGGCAGGTAGATGGCAGATGGCAGGGGTTGATAAATCCTTTGCCTTCCTGGCACTAAACCTCCTGCCGATGGAAGCCTCCTGCCGGTCTCCTGTGCACAAACCCGTCCTGCCCCTGGTGCCACAGGTCTCCCTCCTTCTGCCAGGCTCCAGCATAGATCTTTAAGGACTAGACCCATCGTAGCCTGCCTCCCCCTGCTTCGGCGCCCCCCCCCCCGCTGTTAGTCCTGGCCCGAGCGCTGCTCCGGCCGGCCTACGGCTCTCCCGCAGACCTTCTATCAGCCTCCAGCGTCTCAAGCCTCGTTCAACCCCCGAACGGCCTTCCGACGGTCCTCACCCCCCAATTCGGCCTTGTTAGCATCGCCGATGTCGTCGTCGCGCCGCCGGGGTCACAGGGATGCCGCCACCGCCACCCGTTCGTCCTGCCTCTACCTCCGCAGTCGCCGCCGCCGCCGCCGCCATTGCCGACCTCCAGCTGAAGCTCCAACACCGACTCCACCTCCAACTCCCATTTCGGCTCCAGCTGGGGCTATCTCCTTATCTCTCCTGGCTGTTTGACCACCCTGGAGGGCCAATTTAGGCTCTATGGAAAGCCAGGGTGGTTGCTGCTCTTAATTCCCGACCCTCACGATGGAAAGAGGGCCGGGGGCGCCCCTCCCCCGTCAGAGAGCTCCGTAGTAGTACGGAGCTCAGAAGTCAGCAGCCATTTCCCTGGAAGCTCCTCCTCCTTTTCTCCATCTTCAAACTGAAGACTTTTAAGTGCCTCTCCAGGTGAACCATATTATACGGAGTTTTCCTCTTAGAAATTAGTCCGTCGTTCTTTCTCCGTCTTTGATTAATCTCTTATTAATCTCTTACCTGCTGTATTAATACACCGTACACTCTGTGGTGAAGACTGTTTTTACAGTCTGGATTGTTGCCAAAAAGCAGTGAGAGCTGAGGTGGGGAGCTGAAAGTGGCAGCGTGAACAATAGAAGAGAAGTGGCCGTAGAGGGAAACCCGATAGGAGAGTGGAGAGAAAGCACCAAAAGCCAGCATTTACAACGGGAGTGGGATATATTGGCTGTTGAGAAGACCTGAGAGGCACACAAAGGATCGTATAAGAGTCGGGCTGGTTGTTTTTTTTTTCTCTTTTCTGCTCCCCCCCCCAAGGAATAGCTGAACTTAGAACAGAGTTTCAATCGTGAACAATATATCCAGGTAACAAAGAGCTCAAGTTTTTTTTTTGGGGGGGGGGGTATTTTGCAAATATACAGTACTTACTCTCCTCGGGAGTTGGAACTGGACAGGGGACAGTAGAAAAAGCTGTTTTGGAATGGTTGGAGAATTCTCTTACACCCCCCCCCCCTTTGTTCTGTCTTTGCCCCTGGGCCTGCTGTGATTACTGACTGTGATTTACAAAATGGACAGTGAAACTGAGAAGAGGGTGACATCTAGTGGATTATATATTTGAGCTGTGAAGGCTGATGCAAGAAGAATTGACAGTGACATAAGGTGGATGAAAGAAAACCACAGAGAAACTGATTATTAGAACTGAGTATCTGTATAACTGATATAACTGAGAGATATTTATTTGCATAACATAATAGTGTGATATATAATTCTGTGATATATAATAGTTAAGGATTAAAAATAGAATAATATATAGGACCATTTAGATATTAAAACATGATATTAAGAAAGGCTAATTATTGTTAAATATTGAGATATATAACCACTGATATTTGTGATAATGTAGAAGTAAAGTAGAACTTGTATGCAACTGCGGGCAAGGATAAATAGAGGAATAAAGGTGGCAACTAGTACTAATTTAATGAAGACAGGAAAAAAACCAGCATCCAACCGTGCATCAGCAACATCCTCACCCTCAAACAAAAGATCTATCAAGAGTGCATTGGGGCTGGAGAAAGGCAGAGCGATGGCAGGAACAACGGGACCAGCACAAACAATGCAAAGTATGCAATTGATGCTCCAGATGATACAAGAGACAATGACGAAAACCCAAGAAGCGATAGCTACAAATCACGAAGAGATGAGGAGGAACCATGAAGAAATTAAAAATGAAATGGGAGAATTGAAAGGAAATATCAAAAACATGGATGACAAAATTGAAAAGATACAGAATGCCTTAACAATCAACGAACAGAAAATCCAGAACATCGAAACAAAAATAGAACAAACAGATCAGAAGATGGAAAGAATGGAGTTGAAATATGCACAGGTTAATAAAGAGTTAGAGGAATCAATAATCCGCCAAAAGAGCTTCATATTATCTAAGATTCCAAAACATAGTTGAAGAAAAAGAGGAAGACCTGAAAGGAAAAATGACCGAAATTTCCACTGAAGTTTTACAGAGAAAGGAACAAGAATTGAGAGAAGACATTGATGAGGCTTACCATGTACATACTAATGCCAGAAGACATAGACTACTGAAAGAAGTGCATGTAAGTTTTGCCCAAAAAACTAGAGACGAAGTGTACAAAAAAACCAGAGAAGGGACAATAACATACAAGGGGAAAGAGTTGATTACTCTTAAACAGATACCACGGAGAGTCGGGGAACAACGTAGTGTCAGCGTTCCAAATATCATGCAGAATTAAATCAGAGTCCAAGGCAGAGCTATCCTTAAAGTTCCAATTTAATAAGACAGACATGTTGGCACATCTGTGGAATCCCAAATCTAAAAGGTTCCTGGGATTCCACCCAGTTGAAAGTTCATGATCCCCACACCCATAAATTATCCCTACACCCATAAATCCATCACATGGTCCAATCTTCTTCGGCCACGCTGGCATCTCCACCCAGCTGGTTCCGGTCAGGTGCAGAGGTGCGGAGACAAAAGATGACCTTGGGCTTCTAGATAGAAATGACAACAACACATTCCACAATTCTACTCCTTTCTATTCCCCCTCCCAATTACTACACTAATGAAACAGCATAATGAAATAATAGAGAGTATGGCAGGCCAAAGATCCTAAAAAGGAATATAACTGCAGGCCTGACACTTTCTTTCAGGAATTAAACAAACTAACTGCTAGGTTCATCTGACAAGGACGAAAAGCGAGGATTAAACTAAAGTCAATGCAAGATAGCAAGGAGAGAGGAGGCTTAGCATTACCAAACTGGGAGTTATACGCACTAGCAGTAACAATAACATGGGTGAAGGACTGGATAGAGTTAAAGAATAAAAGAATCTTGACCTTAGAAGGCCATGATCTGCAAGCAGGTTGGCATACATTCCTATGGGATGATAAAAAATAAAATGCACAAATACTTTCAAAAACATCTAATTAGAAATGTGTTATTGCAAAACTGGCTCCCCCCCCCCCCCCAAAAAAAAAACAGTATGTGAAAATCCCGAATTGCCTCTCCCTGACAGAAAGGACAACGCACCCAAATGTTACAGATATGAATAAAGTGTTAAGATACAGAGACTAAATTAACGGACAGAGAAATTTAAAAACAATCAAAGAATTGGCAGATCAAAACATGAAAGTTGACTGGCTAACCTACTTGCAAATCAAAGCTAAACACAATAACGATACTAAATTATACGACATCCAATTGGAACCACACGAATTAGATAAAATAATCCAAAGCTCAGAAAGAAAGACGATAGGGAGAATATATAAATTTCTTCTGAAGTATAAAATGGAAGAAGAAATCATGAAAGAAAAAATGGTAAAATGGGCACAGAACTTTGGCTACAATATTGAATTAGATAAATGGGAAAAATTTTGGGGGACAAATTTAAAAATGACACTATTGGCTGCATACAAGGAAAACCAGTACAAAATGTTTTACAGATGGCACCTAGCACCAGCAAGGTTAGCAAAAATATCAGTATTTCACCAAAATGTTGGAAATGTGAATTAACACACGGAACATATTAACACGTATGGTGGACATGTGTGGAGGCTAAAAAGTATTGGAAAAGGATTAAAAATTGGCTAGAATCAATAACAGGAGTCAAAATTGATTGGAAACCAGAAGTTTTTTTTACTAGGAATAATGACAACGAAATATAAAGAAGAAGTCCAATATTTAATTTTACACATAATTACAGATTATGGACTGTGACAAAATGGACAAAAGAAATCTAGGGAAAAGAAGAAACAGAATATTATCAGATATGGGAAAAATGGTATAGGTGGATGGAGGAAAGAAACAAGGATCAATCAAAGAAGTCAATAACGCCCAAAAATAGAAGTTAAGGAGAATTAACATATATATATATATGCATTCAAGAGAGTTTAAATTTACTAGAGGTAATCACCCAATATAGCAGATAGATGAGTAAAATAAGAGTTAAAAATGGTGAAACGCAAATGAAATATATTAGAAGGGGAAATAGCATAAGGAGAATTGTATTGATTTGAAATTGCTATTAGAAAGAACAGGAAGTTCCTGTTTGCACTGTTGCAGAAAATGACAGGCTTTAGACTTCTCAGGATACAGGAAAAGTTTATTTGGCAGCCAGGTTCAGAAAGCTAGCACATTGCAAATTCTGAACAACCTTCATTATCGAAGCATGCATTCTTATCCATTCTCAAAAGCAGCGCAACACGGAAATACTTAACTCATTTCTTATTGGTTATTTTGGGGGGAAAGCCTTATAAGTAGATGGGGGTCTTACTTCTCCTTTCGCTACAGGTATGGACTACGTGTCATTAACGAACTTTATTTGAACCTTGTGGTTTGGACTTTTGACATAGGGAGTTGGCTAGAACATCTTGTGGTTAGAGGCTGATGACATTTTCCTGTCCCTTTAAGCAAGCTTCTAACTGTCCCTTTTATGCCACGTCTCCATTCTTATATTTTAATCCATATTTTATTCTACTTTAGTACTGTATTGTGTAAATGTAGTGTACTTCTAAATTGTGTGTATGTAGACTTAGGGGGTTTTTAGTTAATTGTTTTTAAAAAACTTTTAGGGGTAGGGGCTCAGGGGGTGGGGGGCGGGTGGGTCAGGTCAGGAGCGACGAGAGAGCCAGGTCTCCAGGTGTGGTCGCGAGCAGAAGGAGCAGAAGGGAGGAGGAGGGGGAGGATATCGTTCCAATACAGGGCTCTCTGATTCCAATGGTCGTAGGGAGGGGCAGATACGAGGACAGATTAAGAACTCATAGTCGGTTGGGAGACCGTGGGTGCTGGTTACACCCGGTCGCTCGTACCAACCCCCGCGTTCTAGGTGGTCAGGAGCTGCAGACCCAGGGCCTGAGGCTGTTGTTATGCAATGCGAGGTCCGTCGTTAATAAGGCCCCCCTCATTTACGATCTAATTTTGGAGGGGAGCCGGACCTTGCGGGAATAACGGAGACCTGGTTGGGCCACGAGGGAGGTTTACCCCTCGTGGAAATGTGCCCACCAGGCTACCGAGCATTTCACCAGCCCCGGGCCCAGGGAAGGGGTGGTGGGGTAGCACCGATTATTCGGGAGGATTTAGAGCCAAGGGAGTCCACTGTGCCACAGACGTCCGGGTGTGAATCCCTTGTTGTGAAATGGGGCCCTGGTAGACAGTTGGGCCTGCTGATAGTATACCTGGCTCCTCGCTATACATCAGCGGCCCTGCCTGAACTCCTCGAGCTGATCGCATCGGTGGCGGTTGAGACCCCCAAACTCTTAGTGATGGGGGATTTTAACCTGCCATTGGTGGGAGAAGCATCCGAGGGGGTTCGGGAGTTCATGGCTTCCATGACAGCCATGGACCTGACTCAATTGATTCAGGGCCTGACACACGAGGGAGGACACACCCTGGACCTTGTTTTTGTCTCTGGCCAGTGGTTGAGTGATCTGGGAGGAGGGAACTTAACCATCACTCCCCTGTCATGGTCAGATCACTCACTCCTCAGACTTGACTTCCCTGGTGCTACCCCCCGCTGCGGGGAGGCGGAACCGGAAAATACTAGATGGTTCCGCCCCAGGCGCCTGATGGAACCAGATAGGTTCCAGACGGAGCTTGGGCCACCTTCTGTAACCCTGACCCGCCCCCAGGTAGAGGACCTGGTGGTCGCGTGGAATAATGCGACTACCGGGGCCTTGAACCGGGTGGCTCCTTTGCGGCCTCTCTGGCGGCAACGATCCACCCTGGCCCCTTGGTTTACCGAGGAGCTAAGGGTGATGAAACGCCGCAAGAGATGCCTAGAGAGTCGTTGGAGATCCTCCCGTTCCGAATTTGACCGAACACAGGTACGAGCCCATTTAAGGACGTACCTTGTGGCATTGAGAGTGGCCAAACGTCAATATTGTGCCGCTCTCATTGCATCCGCAGAGAACCGCCCTGCCGCCCTGTTTCGCAGGAGGCCCCTTTACAGAGTAGGGCAGAGGAGTTTGGGAAATATCTGCAGGATAAAATCGCTCAAATCCGGAAGGATTGGGTTCCTGTCAGTGGTCCAATGGAGACGTCCGTGGCGAGTCTTGAGAAACCGATCTGGGAGGAGTTTGACTTGGTTGCCATCGAGGATTTGGACAGAATGCGTGGACGACTGTGACCCACCACATGTTTATTGGACCCGTGCCCCTCCTGGCTTGTACTGGCATCCTGGGAGGTTACACGCGACTGGCTCCTAGGCCTAGTGAACGCTTCGTTGAGTGAGGGGTCTCTCCCGGCCTCTTTGAAAGAGGCGGTGGTGAGACCCTTGCTCAAGAAGCCTTCCCTGGACCCTATGGAGCTGGCCAATTATCGTCCTGTCTCCAACCTTCCCTTCTTGGCGAAGGTTGTAGAGAGTGTGGTGGCTTATCAGTTTCCATGACATCTGGAGGAAGATGATAATCTAGACCCGCGCCAGTCCGGCTTCCGCCCCTGCACAGCACGGAGACGGCCTTGGTCGCATTGGTAGATGATCTCTGGAGGGCCAGAGATAGGGGTTGTTCCTCTATCCTGGTCCTATTAGACCTCTCGGCGGCTTTTGATACCATCGACCATGGTATCCTGTTGCGCCGACTGGAGGGGTTGGGGGTCCGGGGCACCGTTTTGCGGTGGTTCGGCTCCTACCTTTCCGGCCGGACGCAACGTGTGTTGGCAGGAGAGCAGAGGTCGACCCTAAGCCCCCTTACTTGTGGGGTGCCACAGGGGTCGGTCCTCTCGCCACTCCTGTTCAACACATATATGAAGCCGCTGGGTGAGATCATCCGTGGTTTCGGGGTGGGATACCATCTGTACGCTGATGATACTCAGCTGTACTTTTCCACCCCGAACCACCCCAACGAGGCCATCGAAGTGATGTCCCGGTGTGTGGAAGCCGTACGGGTCTGGATGGATGACAACCGACTCAAACTCAACCCCTCCAAGACGGAGTGGCTGTGGGTACCGGCTCCCCGGTTCAGCCAATTAATTCCATCATTGGCCATCGGGGGCGTTCAACTTGCCCCCGTGGAGCGGGCGCGCAATTTGGGCGTCCTCCTGGATGCCCGGCTGTCCATGGATGACCATGTGACAGCCGTGGCAAGGGGGGCGTTCCACCAGGTTCGCCTGGTGCGCCAATTGCGCCCCCTACTGGACCGGGACGCCTTACGCACAGTCACTCATGCGCTGGTGACGTCTCGCTTGGACTACTGTAACGCTCTCTACATGGGGCTTCCCTTGAAATGCACCCGGAGGCTACAGTTGGTCCAGAACGCAGCCGCGCGGGTAATTATGGAGAGTACTAGGTAAAACCGTTCCTGCGCGAGCTGCACTGGCTTCCTGTGGTCTATCGGGTGCGTTTCAAGGTTTTGATAACAATCTTTAAAGCGCTCCATGGCTCAGGACCTAGTTACTTGCGGGATCGTATTCTGCCCATACATCCCTGCGACCAATCCGCTCGCACAGAGAGGGCCTCCTCCAGGTGCCGTCCACCAGACAGTGTCGAGGGGCGGTGCCTAGGAGTAGAGCCTTCTCTGTGGCGGGCCCAGCCCTGTGGAATGACCTCCCTCCGGATATTAGGAATACCTCTGACCTCCGCTCCTTTCGTATAAAGCTCAAGACCCACCTATTCCAAGTAGGTGGCCTGGCTCAACTTTGATCTAACTATATCGCTCCTGATGGGTTTTTATTTGGGTATTTTAATTGCATTCAATTACTTAGGGGTTTCTAAACATTGTATTTTATTGTTTTTATTCATTAGCCGACCTCCTCCTGGTACATGTCTTGGTATATGTTTTTGTAATATGTATGTCTTGTCTATATATTTATTTCATATGTTTTATTGTACGCTGCCCCCAGTCCTTCGGGAGAGGGTGCGGCTAAGAAATAAATATTTATTATTATTATTATTATTATTATTATTATTATTATTATTATTATTATTATTATTATTATTATTATTATTATGTAAATATACAAATATTCAGATATATATAGATATACATAGATAATTGATTATATAGAATAGATTCATATAGATAATATAGACGATATATAGATGATAGATGGATCGAAATAACGCAGGCATCAATGTACAGGACGCCCACCGTCCTGACTCCCGTTCATTGCCATTTTCTGTTGATGTCATCACGCATCTTGCGGCCCGCCGGGAGTTATAGTCCTGGCGTCCTTTGAATGGGGGAGCAAAAAAGAAACAAAGAGGAGCACCGGCCCCAGCCTCCTCGCGGCGCGGCGCCCTTATGCCGACATCAACGCACGTCGCGAGTTATGCCGGGAGTCGTAGTCCACACGTGCTGTGTAGAAAACAGCGCCTTCCCGTTCGCTACCCTCCTTACACCATCATTAATGTGCGCCGCGAGGTATACCCGGACTGTAGTCCGGGCGTCCTTTGGAGAGGAGAGAAAAAAAAGCAGCATGCTGGCTTCGCCCTCCTCGTAGAGCGCCGCGTGGCATGCCGGGATTTATACTCCTGGCATCCTTTGAGGGGCAGGGGAAGAAAAGCAGCGCACCGGCCGGCTTGCTGCAGAGCCTGTGGTGGGAAAGAAGGTCGGTGGGCTTTATTTCGGGTCTGAAGGAGGGCTAGGCCGCAAACGCTGCCATTGTGGGGGGGTGCGTCTGCGGGGGGAGGGGGCGGGATGGGAGGGGGAGGCAAGGCCTGTGTCTCCCCTGGGTGGGGGAGGGGATGGAGGGCCCTCAACCCCCCTCCAATAAAGGGGTGACCTGGGGTGTCTAATATGGGGTGGTGGGCATGCTGGATGATGAAAGGGTCCCATAAAGGATTTGGGGGGGTGTCTCACCTCTGAATCTTGTCTGATTTTGGGTGAGGGGGCTGCTCTCCTTTCTGGGGAGGGGCTTTGCAGGCTGAGGAAGGGGCTATGTCTTGGGGGGGCTGATATTGGGTGGGGGGCTGGCTGGCTGATGAATAATGTCTTGTTTTGGGGAGACTTCCTATTCTTTCTAGGGAGGGCTTTGCATTCTGAGGATGGCCTCTGGGAGGGGGCTGATATTGGGTGGGGGGCTGGCTGGAAGATGAAGGGGTCCCATAACTGATTTTGGGGAAGGGTTTCTGCAAATACAGCTCCTCTGGATGTTGTCTTATTTTTGGGGAGGGGGCTGCTATTCTCCTTTCGGGTCATTCTATGTCAAGTGGAATGGTCTGGGGCTCCCTGCTTGACCATCACTGATTTTGATGAAATTAGGTGTGAACATGCACACACATCCCCAATGAACATTGGAAAAGTGTTATGTTTGCCGATGCAATACTTGTGGAGATATAGTCATTTGTTTGACCCCATACCGCAGCCTTCAACAGTATGACTCTGATGATTCAGCAACTTTGAGACATAATATCTCACAGAAACAATCCAGGCAGAAACCCATATTTTTATTTTTAATGTTGCCTTTTTATATTTGTGTTGATAAATAAATAAAGGGAGACTAGTATGGATCCATTTCAAGCTATTTAGCTCTCATCAGCTAGCCTTACCCTTACTGGGATTTGAACCTGGGATGTGTTACATATTAGGCAGATTTGTTAGCCACTACACCACAGGCTCTCCTCCTTTTATCAGCTAAGCCAGGGAAATAGGTATGTATTTCTGTTACAACCCCTGGTATGCCCAAATATGGGAGGGAGCTCACTCCTCCCTCTTTCTGTCCTTACATACCAGTTGCGTAAGAATGTGAGGTCACATAAAATGGAAGCTCTTTGGACTTCGAGTTTTTCGTAGGTCCTGGTCAGATGGTGGATTTCCTCCCCGTAGAGGTACGATATTTGTTTTCTGAGGTTTTCGCGGGTGTTTGTATGTATGTCTTTGGTTGTTCGGGTTTTCTCCCGCGTAGAATTGGAAGTATCTTAACCCCCACATGCTTCCAATTAAAATTCCACTCCAACTCTACAGCCACCAAACGCATCCTGAAAAGAACAGAAATGGCCCTAATCAGAAATGAACTCCACACAAAAAGATTCCACCTAGACCGAATCAACAAAAATCTCCTTACACTTCACCTCAAACTCAGGAACAAGATCCACCCCACACTTTGGGACAAATCCAAACAACTCGCCACCTGGAGAGCCGAAACACAGACCACACTCAAGACAGACACACATACCAATAAACTCCGAAGACTAAAAGAACGCCAGAAACAAACCCTTCCCCCCTCACAGCCACACATGAAACAAACAGTGCATAACATCTCAGATAAGATCCTCACCAAAGCTGAAACCAATGTCCTTGCCAGAGGATTCAACTTTGCAGTCGCTCCCAAACACATCCCCACTGAAACCATTATATGCGGAGTTGAAACCAGCCTGACCAAAATCAACCCCGATGACGCTAACAGAATCAGACTCGAAATCACCAACATCCTCTGCACCAGCAAGCCCCCCAAAAGCAACTTACCCAAAGAGGAACAGACAGCACTACTTAACCTAAAAGAAGACACTAGCATAATAATCCTTCCAGCGGACAAGGGGAACGCCACGGTGGTCATGAACACATCTGACTACCAAACCAAATTAACCAACCTACTCCAAGACTCCACTTACAAACCCCTAAGCACGGATCCCACCACCTACTTAGAAAAAACCACCAGAACCAAAATAAAAGCCTCCCCCATCAGCGAAGAGATCCAGCAAAGAATCATTCCCAGAGAAAAATCATCCAGATGCCCTAAGCTCTATGGTCTCCCCAAGATACACAAAGAAGGAACCCCACTCAGACCCATAGTCAGCTCCATAGGCTCACCTCTACAAAACCTAGCCAAATTTCTCTCCAAACAACTACAGCCCTATGCAGAATCCATCACCTCACACGCAAAAAACTCATTCCAGTTCATAGAGATCATAAAGAAACAAAACTTACAGCCCAGCGACCTACTCGTGAGCTTCGATGTCATATCCCTCTTCACCCAAGTACCAATCAAAGAAGCCTTGACAGCTATCCAAAACAAATACAACCCCCCCAAACATATCCTAGATCTGACCTACCACTGCCTATCCAACACATACTTCATCTATAACGGACAAAAATACAAACAAATAGAAGGAGCACCCATGGGATCACCCCTCTCACCTGTCATTGCTAACCTCTTCATGGAACACTTTGAAACCCAAGCTCTAGAAAAATCCGATCACAAACCCAAACTCTGGCTCAGATACGTAGACGACACCTTCATAATCTGGCCACACGGGAAAGATAAACTGGACAACTTCCTCACACACCTCAACAGCCTACACCCCAAAATACAGTTCACCATGGAAACAGAAGCCAATAACCAACTCCCCTTCCTGGATGTCTTAGTCTATAAGAAATCCAATGGATCCCTAGGACACACCATCTACCAGAAGAAAACACACACAAACCGCTATTTGCACGCACTCTCACACCACCACCCAGCACAGATCAACTCTGTAGCCAAGACACTCATCTCCAGAACAAAACGCTTAGCTGACGAACAACACCTCAAAACCGAACTACACACTCTCACCAACGTACTAACATCCAACGGATTCCAAAGAAACAATATCACTAACCTAATCCAAAAAGAAAACCCCACTAAAACCCAAGACAGTGAACAAGAAAACGGCAAAGCCCTCCTCCCATACATAAAAGGCACCACAGACAGAATCAGCAAGATCCTCCACAAACACAACATCAAGACAGCATTCTACACAAACCGAAAAATATCCACCATCCTAAGAAACCCCAAAGACAAAATAGAGTTAGAAAATCAAGGAGTATATGAAATCCCATGCCCCACCTGCCCCACCACATACATCGGACAAACCAACAGAAGAATAAAGGCACGCATTGAAGAACACAAAAACTCAGTCAGAAAGGAGGAACGAACTTCTTCCCTGGTCCAACACCTCAAAGCCACAGGACATGATATAGACTTTAAAAAGACCAGAACTATTGCCAAAATTGAACACTTTAACAACAGAATAATCAGAGAAGCTATTGAGATAGAAAAACGACCACACAGCATGAATAAACGAGATGATACCTCCCGCCTACCAGCCATTTGGAAACCCGCCCTCACTGACAAACGAGTCCCTAACACAAAGAATGATACCAGACCCACACTCATGAAAACCACACAGGATGTCACTATCACACATCCACGCAAAAAGCAAGCCCAAACCCACACCGATAATGACCACAAACCAGAAGCCGGACCACAAACCAGAAGCCAGACCACAGCTGCATTATTAGCCACTTTAAACCCCTCCAATCCATACATTAAGCAAACTGATGCCCACCATGGAGATGTGGCACGACCACAAACGCGAAGCCAAACAACAGTAAAGCAGCTCACCAGCTCAAATCCCTCTGCAACTCAGACTAACACAAGCACAACCAGGCCCCCACCCAAACAGAACACGCCCCCATCCAATCAGAGCACAGCCAAACTCCCATCCAATCAGAGCACAGCCAAGCCCCCTACCAATCAAAATACACCTCCAACCAATCAGAATGCAGCCAAGCTCCCACCCAATCAGCACAAACCCCCACTGGCAGTTAAAAGGAGGAACCGGCTGAGATCTCACATTGCTCCTGGAAGCACCAAGCCAGAAGCACCAAGCCGGAAGCACCAGCCTGAAGATGATGAATGAGACTTCATCGAAACGTCGTGAAGATACTTCAAATTCTACGCGGGAGAAAACCCGAACAACCAAAGACATACATACAAACACCCGCGAAAACCTCAGAAAACATATATATATATATAATTCCATGAATGTTTCTGTCGCAAAAGTTGAACAGTGTCAGTATTGGTCAGTTGATGATCGCTGGAGGCTGGCTCAAGCAGCCAAATGTTTAGTCGCATGGTGATTTGGTAAAACAAAATCACATTGTGAAACATTCACAGGATTAAATATACGTTCCAAAGGAAGAAATCGAAGAAAGCAGGATGCTACAAGAAGAAAGATGGAAAGGTAGCAGCACAATAGCTGGCACAAGACATCATCACCAGTTTGTGACAGTTGATTCTTTTCTTCCTCTAGATCCTGGAGATGGAGGGTATCCAGCCTTTAATACATTGGTATAAAAATCTCTTGCCTTCCAAACTGAATTAAGATGATATCTTTCTCCTAGGTAATTCACCACCAATCCGGCTGGGGCCTCCCATCTATACTGTATCTGGCGATTTCTAAATTCGTCCACTAGAAATGCATAATCCTTTCTGGATCGCAACATTTTTGGGGGGATTTCCTTCAATACTATCACGTCTTGACCTGCCACTTGTAACTTATTTTTGTAAGTTGCTTGCAATATTCCATTCCTAGTTTTCCTGGTGACAAAATAAATTACAATATCTCTTGGTAGTTGTCTCTGTCTAGCAATCCATGAATTAACACGGTAAATTTTGTCAATCTGCCAAGCACATTCTACCTTTGGTTCACCAGTTAATTGAGCGAAAGCTTCTGCAAAAATATCAGATCTTCTTGATTATGTTCTTTCAGACCTCTTATTCTTAGAGCAAATTCCATCGTTCTATATTGTATCATTGTAACCTCTGCCTCTGACTTATCGATTTTATTTTGTGCCTCCTCAACTTTATTCTCCAACTTGATATTAGATTGATTGATTGCCTCCACCTTCTCATCCAGAGATGTTACATAACCAAGTAAGCCCTTAAATGCATCTACTATGTCCTCTCTTATCTGTTGATTACGGGTTTGGATTAAATCCTTAATTCAAGACATTCCATCAGACACGTTTTTAAAAGCATTTGAAATTTTTCCTTCCAAAACAATGGCTTGCTCCTTTAATGCATTTTGAAGAGCCTCAAGTGTCAGAGTTTGTGTTTCTACTGGGGGTAATAAAGATTGTAATTTCTGTGTCTGGGCTGGGGAGCTTCCAGCGCTCTTGGAAACGCTTAGTTTTGCTTGTTTTGAAGCCATTTCCAAATATTCAATCAAACTTTTCAACAGCCAGTTTATTAAGTCCAAAAAGTCCACCTATTCCCCCAGATTTGTTAACTAATACTGCTTTCTTTGATCTTAAGCTCTTGAGTCTTTTAACAATGTTAGCAGGCACTTAACAAGTGCTGTCCTTTTTAAGTTTCACTTTCATCACACCCTTTGTTATTCAGGCGCCATCTTCCTTTTAGGTCCCTTTATCTTCACAGAAGGAAGTATATTACATCGGAATTAAGGTTTGTACTTGCGGTTATATTCACTCCTGTTTTGCTCTGCCTGCATATCATTCAAATGTAGATTGAAACATTGACGACAGGGGTGGTCATGACGTGTCGTTTCTGCGAAAGCAGAAGCGTCCTGGACAAGGAGTTCTGTCGGGCTTCTGGGGAGCTCTCACCCTTCGCGCCCCAGAATTGCTCCTGGGGATCCCGGGGAGCTCTACCCAAATTGCCCAGCTGCTCATCTCCCCCTCTTTTCACAAGGGGGGAGTTTTCAAGCCGCTAGACAGCTGATTTATGCTGTTCTAGCAGCTTATACTCATTCACGGGGCTGGCGTTCCCTAGGGAGCGTCCTCCAACGCCGACGGTGCCACTGGAAGCCCGCAGAACCACATCTTATTTGTGTGCTTCCAGCGCCTTCAGTTACATCACCAGGTCAACAGTATCAGTTCCCAGAAGCGACGCTAAAGAATGTGGTGCATAAATTCAATAAGTGATTGTTGGAATTTGGCAGTACAAAAAGTACGGATTTGGGAACCATATAAGATACCGTATTTTTCGGAGTATAAGACGGACCTTTTTTCCTCAAAAGAGGCTGAAAATCTGGGTGCGTCTTATACATCGAATACAGCATTTTTTGCCTCCCGAAGCCCCACCCCCTTCACCAAAATGGCTGTGCATACCCTTATGGAGGCTTTCAGAGAACTCCTGGGGGCTGGGGAGGGCAGAAATGAACAACAAATGCCATAAATAATTAAATATATATTTTCTTTACTATATTTCTCTGGTAAAATACCCAACAAAAACAGTTCCAGCTTTAAATTAATATGCTGCTGTATCATCCTTTCCAACCACATACAAATTTTTGCCCAATATTTTTTTGCCTCTGCACTTGTCGACCACATATGATCCCAGTGTCTGGTGACACTTCCAACACTTGGTTGATTTATCTTTAAACATTTTTGCCAATCTTTCCACTGCCATATGCCATCTATAAAACATTTTATACAAATTCTCTTTATATGCTGTTGCCATTGTTAATTTATAATTCCTTTCTCATAATTGCTGCCACTTCTCAAGTTCTATTGTATATCCAAAACAAATTGCCCATGCTATCATTGTTTCTTTTACTACTTCTTCTAACTTAACATGAAGTAAGTAATTATATAATTTTTAAATCATTCGCTCTTCTGTTCCTGTTTCATCCAATTCTGTCAACTCCAAATAAAAACCATAAAGCTTTGCATCTTTTTCATATCTGGGTTGTATTTGCAACTTTGTATACCAAACCATATCTATCCCTTGTTCTTCTAACTCTTGTTTCCTTTTTAATTCTCCCTTTTCTGATAAAATGTCTTTATATCTAATGATATTTTCCATCTTTTTTTTGTTTTTTTTTTCGTTTTCATTTTTTCTAATTAAATTTTTTAAATAAGTTTTACAATTATTTCCCCCCTTTCTCTGCCTCTTCCCCCATCCCTCCCCCTCTTCCCTCCCTCCCTCCCCCCGACCTCCCAGAGCAGAATACAGGGTATAAACATTTAACAACCATACGCTAACATAAGCTAACTAATTTTAACATGTTACCATTCTTGTGCTTTAACTCCCCCTTTATTAAACTAACTTTAAATAAATTGTAGCATTCCTTATACCTTCATTCATAAGCTAACTGAAATTTTTTAGTCCGGTATTTGTTTTGAATATAGTCAATCCATCTTCTACAGTCCAGCTTGTACTTCTCATCTGAGTGGTCCTTCAAATACGCTGAAATTTTGGCCATCTCTGCTAAGTTTACTACTTTTAACGTCCATTCTTGGATAGTGGGCAACTCTTCCTTCTTCCAATACTGCGCCACCAACAATCTTGCTGCCGTCGTTAGGTTCAAAATCAAATTAGTCTCTATAACAGTACAATCTGAAACTATACCTAACAAAAACAACTGGGGCGTAAACTTTATCCTCTTTTTCAAAATATTTTGGATAACCCACCATATTTTTATCCAAAATGCTTTAACTTTTTTACAAGTCCACCATATATGGTAATACGTGGCACTAACACAGTCACATCTCCAACATTTAGATTGTAGATTCGGATACATACAGGCTAGCCTTTTTGGATCTAAATGCCATCTGTACAACATCTTGTAGAAATTCTCTCTCAAGTTCTGAGCTTGTGTAAATTTTACATTTCTTACCCAGATCTCTTCCCATGTTTCCATCATTATTGATTCTTCAAAATTTTGTGCCCATTTTATCATACAAACTTTAACTAATTCTGTTTCAGAGTCTATTTTTATCAATACATTATACAACCTTTTTATATGCATTTGACCCTGGTCCCTAATTTGTTTTATCAAATTATCCTCATTTTGGAAAATACCAGTTTTCTGGTCTTTTTTCCATCTAGCCTGTAACTGTCCGTACTGAAACCAGGTTTGAGTTATCCTTTCCTCTCTTAGTACATTCAAAGATTTTAACTGTGGTACACCTCTATCCATACTAAGAAGTTCTGCATATGTAATTACATCTTCTTTTTGTTCTATACTTATGTTCTCTATAGTGTGTCTGTGCACCCCCCACATAGGTATCTTAAAGACAATTGTAGTTTTTTCCATTTATTCATTTCTATCTGTATTTTATGCCATAATGGTTCATAATTATACTTATATAATTTCCCATTTGAAGTTGTAATATAAATTCCTAAATATTTAACCTTTTTTACTATCTCACATCCTGTTACTCTTTCTAATTCTTCTTTTTTGTTTATAGTGATATTTTTAACTATCATCTTTGTCTTCCCTAGATTTACTTTAAACCCAGATACTTGACCATATTGATTAATTATATTCATTAAACCTGTAACTGATTCCCCCGGCTGGGTTAAAGTTACAACCAAGTAATCCGCAAATGCTGTTACTCTGTATTCATAATGCCTAATCTTAATTCCTTGTAGTTTGTCAGACCCACATATTCTATTCAACAACAATTCCAAGGTTAAAATAAACAATAATGGAGACAAGGGACAACCCTGTCTTGTTCCTTTTTCAATTTTAAAAGATTCTGTTAAGCCTCCATTAACTATAATTTGTGCTGTCTGCTTCTGATATATTGCCTTAATAGATTGCATGAAATGCTCTCCGAACTGCATCTTTTGTAATATTTTTTATTAAAAATTTCCAATTGACTTGATCGAATGCTTTCTCCGCATCTAGAAATAAAAGCACTGCCGGGACTTGGTTATTCTTTCCCAAATATTCCATTATATTGATAATTTGTCTTACATTACTTTTCATTTGTCTCCCCTGTATAAAACCAAACTGATCATTATGAATCGTTTGTTGCACAATTGGCATTAACCTGTTTACCAGTATTTTAGCAAAAAATTTATAATCTGTATTAAGTAATGAAATAGGCCTGTAGTTTTTTGGCTGGGTAGGATCCTGATCTTCTTTTGGAATCAAGGAAATAAAGGCTGTTTTCCAGGATGGTGAAACCCTGCATTCTATTTGGATTTTATTAAATAATTCCCTAAGAGATTCCACCATTTCTAGTTGTAACTTTTTATAATAAACTGCTGTCAAGCCATCTGTGCCAGGAGCCTTGCCAATTTTTAACTGCTTAATTGCCAGGAAGATTTCCTCTGTAGTTACAAGTTGATTCAATCTTCCCCTTTGCTCATCTGTGAGTATAGGAATTTTCTCTTTCTCCAAATATCTGTCTATGTCTGAACCTTGTATTTTATCACCAGCATAAAATCTGGTGTAAAATTCTAAAAAAGTCTTTTTAATCATATCCTGTTGAAAAACATCTTTCCCTTTGTATTCTACTTTCTCTATAATACAAGACTTTTGTTTTCCTTAACATATATGCTAGCCATCTACCGATATTTTCCATCTTAATAAAGTTTGGATGTATCAATGCTTCCATTGTTGAAAGTCACATTGAAATCTTCAAATAATGTTTTCCTCTCACTCTTTCCCAAACTAATTATAGAGCATTTCTTACATAATGCCTTTGGAAATAACTATGTACCTTGTTTTTCCCATACCACAAAAATGCATGCTGTTATGCAAGTTGTAGATCATGTCCCTCCAGTGTCAATAACCCTGTTTTCCTCAATGTAATCCAGTCTTTCATCCATGACAGTGCCACTGCTTGATAATATATTTCCCAATTTGGGAGTCCGAACCCTCCTCTTATTCTTGTATCTTGTAGCATTTTTATGTTAATTCTTGCTTTTTTCCCTTGACATATAAATCTCGCTATTATTTTGTTAAGGGTTTCAAAATATTTTTTCTCTAACTTTATCGGTATTGTTTGAAATAGAAACAACAATCTTGGTAAAATATTTGTCTTAATTGTCACTACTTTACCCATTAATGATAATTGTAGATTTTTCCATTTGTCCGAGTCTAACTCAATTTGTCTTTTCAATTTATAATAATTATCATCTTTAATTGTTGTGCATCTTGCTGTTAATTGAAATATTTTACCTTCTTAACTATCTGAATGTCTAACTTTTGTGTCAACTCTCTTTTCTATTTCTCTGTAATGTTTTTTACCAGTAGTTTCGTTTTCTTTTCTTATTTTAAGTCCTGCCACTTCTCCATATTCTTCTATTTGTTCTTCTAGTTTTGGTCCAGATTCTAGTGCATTATTGGCGAAACCTTTTGGCACCGAGTGCCGAAACGGGAGCGTGTGCACATGCCGGAAACTGGAAGAGCAGCTGCCCGGTGTGTATGTGCGCACTGGGAAGATGCTCTTCTGGTTTCTGACATATATATGCGCATGGGCCAGCTGGTCTTCACGCACACATGTGCACCAGAAACCAGAAGACCAGGTGGCCGGTGCACATGTCTGCGCCGGAAACCAGAAGATCATATTTCCGGCGGGCACATACGCACCGGGCAGCTGCTCTTCCGGTTTCTGGCACACACACACGTGTAAAGACCAGCTGGCCGGCACACTTGAACCCAGAAGAGCAATGGGCAACGGTTCATGTGCCCAGAGAGATGGCTCTGGGTGCCACTTCTGGCACGCATGCCATAGGTTTGCCATCATGGCTTTAGAACCATGTCACTTCTGCCTCTCAAGCTCCATGTGGTAGTAAAATGCTTCTTTGTGAGAAAGGGTGATGCCACCTGTCTTGAAAAAGGTGATATCTGTCACCACCTCAAGCCATCACTGAACTCCAGTCGACACTCTTTGGCTGATGGCATCTGCATGATGCCCAATCTGTTGGGATTGTATTGGATGGGGAGAAGCACCTGGAAAAAGACATTCCTTTAGATAATCAGGACCCAAGTCAATTGCAGCTCTTGCTTGGGTGTGTGTGGGTGTGTGAGGACTTTGTACAGCTTCATGTTATGCACAAATTGTGCCCATTTCTGGACTGGAAGGTCCTATTCATGATGACCACTCATCTCCCAATTGGTTTAATGTGACATGCTTTATAGCACGGGTGTCAAACTCATGTCACGTGATGTATCGTGACTTTTTTTGCCTTTGCGGAGCCAGGTGGTGGGTGTGGCCTGCAGGCCGCCAGTTTGACACCCCTACTTTATAGGGAGCTTCCCTCAAAATTCATTCAAAAGCTGACACTGTTCCAAAATGTAGCAGCCTGGGCACTTCCATTCGTTTCACATAATGCTCATGTGAGAAGTCTGTTCTGGGAGATGCACGGGATTACAACAGACCACTAGGTGGCAATAAATTGCCATATTTACGTTCTTCAATGTCCTGTGCAATCAAAAAATGTTTTCAAAAGAGAAGAATAATTTCAAAATGACCTGCAATATTACCTCAAAAAACTTTTTATGAATGAATGAATGAATGAATGAATGAATGAATAAATAAATAAATAAATAAATAGCAGAGATCATATTAAGGGATACTGTTAAAAGGCCCACTCATGATCACAAACAGAGATAATCAGCCAAATTAGATCTAGTGGTGAAGGCACCAGGCTGGACAGCAAGAGACTGTGGGTTTTAATCCTGCCTTAGCCACGAAAGCCATCTGGGTGACTTTGGGCCAGTCACTCTCTCTCAACCTAACCCACCTCACAGGGTGGTTGTTGTGGAGAAAATAGGAGGAGTAAGGTGTGTTGGATATCTTTGCTACGTTGAGTTATTTCTAAAATAATAAAGGCAGAATACAAATCTATATACATAAAAATGGCTGTGTGTGTGTTCCAGCATAACTCTGGAACGCCTCAAGCAATTTCAACCAAACTTGGTAGACAGATGATTTACTCTCTGGAAAAAAATACTGTGGGGGTAAGACACCCCTAACACCCCTCAGGGTGTGTGTTCTGTTAAGATGCAACCTGTTGTGCCTTAAAATGGCTTCTACTGTACTGCCGTAAAATGGCTTCTCCATAGTGAGGGGGAGGAGTATCCAGGATGGGTTGACCTTGTACTCTCTTGATTGGGCTGAGTCAGATAAGCTCTTTAGGCCACGCCCTGGTCACCAGGTACTACCCCAGTTATCGACTCAGCCCTCAATTGGGCGGTTGTGCCATCCGGGAAATCCTGAGAATCCTAAGAAAAAAACTAGAGACCTTTTAAAAGAAGCACAAAACGGCCTGAGTGAGTATCTGAGCTCCCCGAGCAGAGAAAAAATTTGCCAAAAGCCCCCTCGGGAGCGGCAAGCTGCCCAGGCATCTGAGTGAGACAAGTATCGCTCAGAAAAGGAATTCTGCCAGGCAAGCAAGAAACAGAGGGCACAACCCTGCCAAAGAGACTCACAGAAAGCCTGGTGGGGCTAGGAGCGGTTGCCATTAGCCCCCCAGGGGCGGCACACAGCCTAGGTCACTAAGGGTGACCTGGGTCACTCAGCAAGGACCGCCAGCCACTCTGCAACACTGAGCCTCTGCAAGCCTCACCAGAGCACAGCGGGAGCCTGGAGCAGAGCTCATTTATGAGACAACGCTTCCAGAAGGCTAATTCCACCCGCAGCAAGGGGCGCGGCGGCTCTTTGAGCATAAGCCTGCTTTTCAAGCCTGGTGTCAGGCCTGTAGTTATGTTCTTTTAAGGATCTTTGGCCTGCCACACTTTCTTATAATTTTCTATGCTGTTTCAATAGTGTAGTAGTTGGGAGGGGGGAATAGAAAGGAGTAGGATTGTAGAATGGATTGTTGACATTCTTTTGTAGAAGCCAAGGTCATCTTTTGCCTCCGCATCTCGACACCTGGCCGGAAGAAGATGGGTGTACATGCCAGCGTGGAAGAATATGATTGGAACATGTGATGGATTTGTGGGTGTGGGGATAGATGATGAACTTTCAACTGGGTGAACCCAGAGGATGTACTTCCAGAGTTGGAAATTTCCATAGCCGTGCTAACATGCCTGTGGAATAAATTGCACCTTTAAGGATGTTTTGCCTTGGACAATGATTTATTTCTGCATGGTATTTAGAACCCTAACATTATTCCAACTCTCTCTCTCAAAATAATTCACTAGCACCCCCCCCTCGCAGGGGGGGGCTGGTGATGGGGGTCTCGGCATTCCCAATGCTGACCGGGACAGCGTAAATATCAGTGAAGAATAAATGAGAAGCTTTTGGTGATAAGAAGCTGAGTGCGGAACTTCAAAGGCAATGGAATGCTGCTTCCAGTTTAATTGCATCAGGAGGAATGCAGGAGGAGACGACAAGACGAAGGAAGGTCGCAGACGTACTTCTTCAGCAAATTGTGAGTGCATGCTCCCCCTCCTTCCCCCCAGCTTGGAAACAAGGCTTGGAAAAAAACCCCCCTAGAACAGAGGTTTGGGCTCCTTCCAGACGGCAATAAATGAAATGGGTTATCACCCTGCAACTAGCTGGGAGAAAGATTCCCTTTCAAAATGGGAATTTCAAAGAAGGCAGGAAGAAGGGATTTTTCCAGCATCTGTCACTTGCAAGCCACCACAAATGGGGCTGCAACCAGTAAATGAAGCAAATTGGGCAGTAAATTGGGCTTTCCTCCCAGGACTTGGATGGAAGAGATGCTACTTACCAACTCCTTTGCCATCAGCATGGGGAAATGCTCCAAGCCAGCAGAGGGCACCTACTTGGCCCATAACTCATCCAAGCCAGCAAAGGGCACCTACTTGGCCCATAACTCCTCCAAGCCAGCAGGAGGGTCCTTGGCACGTAAAACCCCCTAGCCAGCCATCATTGGTTGAGCTGCAACCTGTGAAGCAGGCAACCCCGGGATGGGTCTTAACCCCAGGTCATGGATGGGAGGGATGCCAGTGGGCACCTGCCCTCCCTCAGCAGATGGCACCATGGCAGAAAGCTGGGCAGTGGCCAACCGAGGGATTGACCTCCCCACCGGTTCCAGTCTCCCCTGCAAGGCCCAAAAAGGTTCTTACCAGACCTTCCTACAGAGAAGAAATCTCCATGGAAGAAGGGATTACCAAACAGAGGCCTGCATTGTGGATGGCGGGAAAATGTGCGCCTGCAAGGCCCCAAGTGGTTCTTACCCCACCTTCCTACAGAGTAGCAATCACCAACATGGAAGAAGGGATTACCAAAGCCAGGCCTGCAAGATGGGAAGCGGGACAAGGTGCATCTGCAATGCCCCAAAAGGTTCTTACCCCACCTTCCTACAGAGAAGCAATCTCCACCATGGAAGAAGGGTTTACCAAGGGGGCAGCTGCAAGTTGGAGAGCAAGGCAGTGTGATGAAACGGTTCCTGAGTTTAGAGATGTAACTAGGTTCCATTCCTCGTGGGGCCCAATTAAATGCCACCATTGTTGTCAACTTGGCCACAGAGCATCAGAGTGCTTGGCTCCAGCCCCAATGCCACAAACGTGCGCACCAACCACCACGGCGGTAAAGAGAGGGTCCCAGATGCCACCACAGAAGAGTCATCTGGGCCAACAACCTCTGGAAGAGGATCCCCAACTTAAGGTGAGGAAGTGTCCTACCAAGGGGGAGGCCTCGGAAGAGGAAAAGGGCAGACATTCTCCGGAGGAGGATCCCCAACTTAAGGTGACAAAGAGTCCAACTAAGGGGGAGGCCTCGGAGGGGGAAAAGCCTAAACGACCTCTGGAAGAGGATCCCCAACTTATGGTGACGAAGAGTCCGACCAAGGGGGAGGCCTCGGAGGAGGGAATTGCCGAAGAACAAATGTGTGTACCAGTCGCCATGGTGGTAAAGAGAGGGCCCCAGATGCCAGCACAGAAAAGTCATCTGAGCAAACAACCTCTGGAAGAGGATCCCCAGCTTAAGGTGACAAAGAGTCCTACCAAGGGGGAGGCCTCGGAGGAGGGAATTGCCGAAGAACAAACGGGTGTACCAATTGCCACGGTGGTTAAGAGAGGGCCCCAGATGCCCGCACAGAAAAGTCATCTGGGCCAACAGCCTCTGGAAGAGGATCTCCAACTTAAAGTGACAAAGTGTCCTACCAAGGGGGAGGCCTCGGAAGAGGAAAAGGGCAAACAATCTCCAGAGGAGGATCCCCAACTGAAGGTGACAAAGAGTCCAACTAAGGGGGAGGCCTCGGAGGGGGAAATGCCCAACCGACCTCTGGAAGAGGACCCCCAACTTCAGGTGACGAAGAGTCCTACCAAGGGGGAGGCCTCGGAGGAGGAACAAGGCCAGCCGTGGATGATTGGATCCAAGAGCCCAGAACCTACAGCACCTGCAGCAGAGAGCCCAAAACGGCCATGGGAAGAGGTCGCAATGGACTTCATCATGGAACTCCCAGACAGCAGTGGGCATAAAGTAATTTGGACTGTTATTGATTTGTTTTCTAAGCAGGCACACTTCATTGCTTGCTCAGGATTGCCATCCGCAAACGAATTAGCGAAAATGTTTGTGAAACACATTTATCGCCTGCATGGAGTACCCAAGAGGATCATTTCAGACCGCGGAGTCCAGTTCACAGCCAAGTTCTGGAGAGAGGTCCTGAGATCTATTGGGTCCACACAAGAACTGAGCTCAGAGGTTCATCCCAGCATGAACGGCGCAGCAGAGGGAGCCAATGCGGTGGTGGAACAATACATCAGGTGTTTTGTGGACTATCAGCACGACAACTGGTCGGACTTGCTACCCTTCGCCGAAGTGGCGTACAACGATGCGGTCCACAGCAGCAGAGGATTAGCGGGTTTCCAGATTACCAGTGGCATGGAAGTTGTTGCCATGCCTGAGTTGCCTAGAGAACCTCCTTCTTTCATGTCTCTGAATGAATGGATGGACATGCTAAAGAAAGGATGGGAGAATACGAAGAAGGCTCTAGCAGTTGCGGCAGAAGCCTACCAGAAGCAAGATGATCAACATCGCTCGCTCCAAAACCCCTACCGTGTGTGGGACAATGTTTTTTTATCTACCAAATACATAAGATTAGAAATGCTTAGCAAGGAATTGGGTCCAAAATTTCTAGGTCCATTCCCAATAGTGAAGATAGTTAACCCAGTTACAGTTCAACTCAGTCTACCCAGAAGTCTAGGGGAAATTGACCCAGAATTTCATTGTAGCTTGTTGAAACCAGTAATTGGGTCTAACAGAAGAGCATCCACCCAAGCTCAATCTCCTCCTGTAGTGATAGAAGGGGAAACACAATCTGAGGTGGAAAAAATTGTAGATTTCAGGCTGAATAGGGGTTGCTTACAGTAGTTAGTGCATTGGAAGGGTTACCCTTGGTCTGAAGCTAATTGGGTGAACAGTGGGAACCTAAAAGTGGAGAAGTTAGTAAAGCAAGTCAATGGGAAGTTTCCCGAGAAGTCAAGGGGTTCCCCTGGGTGGAGAAAAGGTGGTTAATTTTGTTATGTTAACTTTTATGTTATTCTCTTTGCAGGAAACGTTTTTCTTTTGAGGAGAGGCCGCCTGTCAGGCCTGTAGTTATGTTCTTTTTAGGATCTTTGGCCTGCCACACTTTCTTATAATTTTCTATGCTGTTTCAATAGTGTAGTAGTTGGGAGGGGGGAATAGAAAGGAGTAGGATTGTAGAATGGATTGTTGACATTCTTTTGTAGAAGCCAAGGTCATCTTTTGTCTCCGCATCTCGACACCTGGCCGGAAGAAGATGGGTGTACATGCCAGCGTGGAAGAATATGATTGGAACATGTGATGGATTTGTGGGTGTGGGGATAGATGATGAACTTTCAACTGGGTGAACCCAGAGGATGTACTTCCAGAGTTGGAATTTTCCATAGCCGTGCTAACATGCCTGCGGAATAAATTGCACCTTTAAGGATGTTTTGCCTTGGACAATGATTTATTTCTGCATGGTATTTAGAACCCTAACACCCGGATTGAAGCCCCCTTTGAATTTCTGTGCGAATCGCCTTGGGGACCATGTGCTCCAAGATGGCGGCCCCCTGCTCCTCCGAGGACACAAGCCGGAATCTGGTCCCTGCAGCTATGACCAGCAGCCCTACCAGAGAATCTCCAAACAGGTTTGAAACCCCTCCAGGGGCCTTTTCTGGAGGGGGGGCAGCACCAAGGCTAAAGTAAAGCCAAGCACATTCCCCCCCAGGGCTCACAAGAGTACAAAACGCGGCAGAGTTCTGAGCAGCCCAAGCTGCGTGCATTTGTTTGGATCCCAGGGGGAGAGGCAGAGCCAGCTCCTTTCTGGTGCGAATCGCCCTCCTGAGGAGATTTCAAGCCATGGGGGAGGGGCACTAGCAGCAGCACAGACATGGGAAGGAGCCAGTTCCTCTCACCTCTGAGGGGGCAGAACGTCACCAGCCCGAAGGAGGCTAAAGATGCCCCCACAGCTGCAGCTGGCCCCTTGCCAGTCGCTTCCCCTAAGGAAAGGAGGGTGGAACCCCCACGGCAAAACCAAAGGAAACCCTAGGAACCCAGAGATAGATTCAAATGACAAAAGCGATTTTGCAATAAGGCTGCAAAAAGCCCTGCTCCAGTTTCTGATAAAAGGCTTCCCTGGGGCAATGTTCAGGGCTTCCCTCCCCTGGGGGAGGGGCAGAGGGGGTTTCCTTGCAGGTATCAAAGGATTTGGGAGGTTGGCTCTTGGCTAGCTGACCCCTTTCTCATTCAAATTTCGCTTCCATGGAGACCTTTCCATAAAGCTTTTACACTCTCCTCGTTAGGCTGTGTGATTCTAAATCACATGCATTTGGCCTTAACAACAGCAAATCAGACTGAGTAAGTTGAGAAGGGGGAATTTGCTTTCTAACTTTCCAGAATCTGCTTCCTAGTGTAGGAAGTTATCAGCCAGCACTCTCCCAGAAAAATGAAATATCCTAGGAAATATTGAAAAGGCAGAATATTATATTTCCCTGGATGTGAAAAGGAAGAAACATGTTTTAAATTGAGAATAGCTCCCTGTAGCTTCCTGCCTCCACCCACTTTGTCAATGGGCCATTAAGAAGGCCAAGCCAGTCCCTTTACATAATAAAGAGTTCTCCCCTTCAGCTCCAGGGGGTTGGGAATGAAGGCAGGATAATATAAGCCTGACTACATGGCATCTGAGAATTCAACCAAACCTGGACTCAGCCTAGAGAGTTGCCCCTGCATGGGCCCATGTGAGTCTGACAACCAATCAGAATATATTTCTTACACAGGAACAGGAAACAGAGAGGTGGAACTGAACAGATTATAAAAAGCCCAGCAAGCCTCTTCTCTGCCCTTTCCCCCCCTTCTCTTCTCCCCAACATTGAAGCATGTGATCACCTTTTCTGTTCAGGACTCAAGCCATGTGGTCCTGTCCACCATTAAAACCATCTTTCCAAGCAGCCTCCATGTCTCCAGTGTCTTTTTCTCCACTTGGAGCCGAACCCAGAAGGACATTTCTTTCATCACTAGTATATCAGAGCTTGTGAGCACTTTTTCACAGACAAAAAACAGGACTTAACCCCCCCAAGAAAAACTAATTCTAAATATGAGAAGCAGAGGCACAGGGCACTAGAACCCATATGCAAGAAGGCTAACAGCGGGGGGGGGGGGGCTCCCTGGACTAGGGATATTGCCCAATTTCTGCCCGGACCCTTCTCACTCGTTAGAGAGGAAGGGGCACACCCTGGACATAAGGAGGGCTCTGAGGATTTACCTTAGAAGAACCGACCGAACAGGAGATCCGAGTTTGTCCGTTTGTGTCCTTCCAGCCGGGGTCCTGGGGGAACAAGGTGACTTCCACCACCATAGGCAGGTGGTTATGAACCTGTATTGGTACCCCCTAACAAGCACTGGGTCTGCAAACACCCAGCTCCATTACAGCGCATTCCACATGAAGCGCAGCCATCTCAATGGCCTGGGCCACTCAGGCCTCATTGTTGGAGATCTGCAGAGGCTTCATTCGGGCGTAGGGTGTTGCAGGCTGTGCACAGGGTGGAAGTGACGCCTCACCAGGCATACGTTTGTGCGTGTTCTTAACAGGCGTAACCCTCCCTAGGGACGTGTAGGCTTTGGTACGTCCCATCCTGGATACTCCTCCCCTTCACTATGGAAAAAGGGCGTTGGTACTTACCTGATACACCTCTTCTCATAGTGGGGGAGGAGTATCCAGCCCCTCCCTGATATGATTATGTAAGCAAACTGAGATATACCTGGTTGTCGCACTGTTCTGTTAGGTAGCAAGGAAGACATATGTTTGGTTGTTTATTCCATTAACGGAATAAAGGTTTGAACCTAAGACAAAAGTCTGGAGTGGATGGCACAACGAGTCGGATAGAGTTCTTCGCTGATAACTGGGGTAGTACCTGGTGACCAAGGCGTGGCCTAAAGAGCTTATTTGACTCAGCCCAATCAAGAGAGGACAAGGTCAACCCATCCTGGATACTCCTCCCCCACTATGAGAAGAGGCGTATCAGGTAAGTACCAATGCCCTTTCTACTGTACAGTGCAGTGGAGTTGCCATGGTAATCGCTTCACAGTACTCCACAAGGGGGCTCCCTCTGGTAAGGGGGAAAATCCAACATTATAAATTACGTTTGGTCTGGACATTTTCCCTCTATAAATAAATACCCGGACAACGCCGGGTTATCAGCTAGTACATAAATAAAAGCAGATTATGTAAAACTGGATAGCTTTCTAGAAAGAAATCTGAAAGTACATGTAGAATGAAATATCCTTTCAACCATATTTTTGTCCTTTCTTTACATCTTAGAGTGGCTTCTTCTCTCATTTCTCCTGCGACGTTTTAACATTAATAGAGAAATAACTACATTTGCCATCATTCACAAGAGAAGAGGAAGCTTGATCATTCTGAGACAAGACAAGCGATATCCACTGAAGAGCACTGGGCATCCATCTCTGGAGGCAAGAGATTCTTATAGAAGATACTTTTTTTATATATGTAATTTTTATTAAGCTTTTTACAAAATGATACATAAAACCCAAATTCAACATCCGTTCTTCCCATTCCTAAAATAACGGTATATCCCCTTTTGTTTAGCATCTTACATACTTTCCATTCGTTTTTCATTTGCAATTTCCTTTTTACATTTATAATTCCTATAACCTAATATTTACATATATCAGTATTCTACTTTCATTCGTTAGTCCTATTCTCTAACCACTGATACCATTTATCCCATACTGTATAGTATTCTTTTTCTTCTTTATCTTGCAGTTTGAGAGTTAATTTAACCATTTCCGTGCACTCCATTATTTTTTTAATTATGTTTTCGGAGGGTATGCTGTCTATTTTCCAATTTTGGGTGTATGCTATTCTTGCTGCTGTCAGTATATGAATTATGTTATAATTGATTTCCTTTGTAAATGTTCCTCTAATTATCCCTAGCAAAAACATCTCCAGTTTAAATTGGATTTGAAGGCCTGCTATTTCTTGCAACCAAATTCTTATTTTGCTCCAATATTTCCTCGCTTCTGGACAAGTCCACCACATATGAAAGCATGAGCTCTGTTCATGTTTACAATCTTAACATCTGGGGCTCAAATTTGGGTAAAATTTTGCCAATCTTGCTAGTGCTAGATGCCAATGGTAGAACATTTTATATAAGTTCTCTTTGTATGAGACCGACATTGTTAATTTATAATTTTTCATCCACAACTGTCCCCAATCTCCTAATTGAATGCCATAGCCAAAATTCCTTGCCCAAGCTATCATATTTCCTTTAACTATTTCCTCTTCCCTTTCGAATTTTAGTAAATAAGTGTACATTTTGGTTATGAATTTCTCCTCCATTCCTAATAATATTTTGTCTAATGGTAGTTGTTCTTTTTCAATGCCAGTAAGTATGGCCACCATATATTTCCTGTTCTTTCAGTTCTTGAGTTGCTTTCAAATGTCCTTGATTGTCTAGCAATTGGTTGTAGGTTCTCATCTTGGTTATATCTAATGTATTTGGGTATATCATTGCTCTTTTAGAAGATACTTTTTACAGACAGCTCCGACATCTAATTTAGGAGTGTGAATGTTTGTCTGCAGTATGTAACTGCTGGTGTGATTTCAGATGGCTTATATACATTATATATTGTGAGAATTTAAGGTTTTGGAAATAAATATAAAAACAACAATGTTAAAAGTCTGCTTACCTTACTACTGTGGGATACAGCTCTGAAGTATAGATGTATACAATGTCGAAGGCAGCACTTACAGTCAATTTCCTATATAAAGCCAAAATTCTGGGACTGAAGAAAAATCCTTAAATAGAACAGGACAATTAAACAAACATTTCCCACCTTCTAATAAACAACAGTAAAATAATAGGCAGCTCTATTTAGAAATAAACCCCTCTGAGGTTCAGGTTCAATATACCATCTGTGCAGAGCAACCTGCAATTAGCACAAAGGGAAAACAACTCTAATTTTAAATTATTCCCTTACTGGTGGGCATCAGGGTACTTGGCTGAGGGCAAGGAAAAGGCCTGCATATCATCCGGATAATTTCTCAGTGATGACGTGCACGCGCTCATCTGGCCCGCAACCCGGAAGAGGAGCTGCTCAGGGGGCATGCATGTGCCAAAAAATGAACTTCTGGTTTCCGGCGTGTGCATGTACACCAGGCAGCTACTCTTCCGGTTACTGGCGTGCATGTGTGCATGATGATCAGCTGGACGATGCGCATGCTCACACAGGAAAACGGAAGACCAGCTCTTCCAGTTTCCAGCACTGCCGCACGCACAAAGGCCAGCTGATCGTCACGTGCGCATGACCGCCAGAAACCTGGAACAGGAACGGGCAACTGTGTGTGCCTGGCATCATGGCTCACCATGCCACTTTGGGCACATGTGCCATAGGTTCACCATCATGGTTCTAGTGGATCTTCCAAAATAAACACTAAATCATCTGCAAATGCCTGTAATTTGTATTCTTCTTTCTTAATTCTCATCCCTTCTATCTCTTCATTTTGTCTTATCTTTCTATTTAATATCTCTAATGTTAGTTCAAATAATAATGGAGATAACAGACATCCATGTCCTTGGAGGTCTTCTAGTCCAACCCCCTTGCTTAGGCAGGAAACCCTACACCACTTCAGACAAATGGTTATCCAATGTCTTCTTAAAAACCTCCAGTGTTTTAGTATAAGCATATATTTAGTATAGTATAAGCTAAGTGGTTGGTTAAGCAAACCCACCGTTCAATATAGGGCAATTTTGCCCAAAGCCGGCAGTGAATGCCACTTTGTGGCAAAAATGTGCTAAATCAGCTCCCACGTAACACCTCTCCTGCGCGGGCTGCACTGGCTACCTGTGGCTTTTCGGGTGCGTTTCAAGGTGTTGACTATCATCTTTAAAGCGCTCCATGGCACAGGACCTAGGTATTTGCGGGATCGCATCCTGCCCCATATATCCCTTCGGCCGATCCGCTCTCACAGGGAGGGACTCCTCCGGGTGCCGTCCACTAGGCAGTGCCAGCGGGCGGCGCCCAGGAGCAGGGCCTTCTCTGTGATGGGCCCGACCCTCTGGAATGACCTCCCCCCCGATATCAGAATAACCACCGATCTCTGCTCCTTCCGTAAGAAGCTTAAGACCCACCTGTTCAATTTAGCTGGCCTGGCCTAATCGCAGTTTAGTCCCTCAAGTCTGTATTTTAAATTTTTAGGGGTGGGTTTTTAGGTTGTTTTTAATTTTTATCACTTTGTACAGCCTATTGTTTAATTCGATTTTATGGGAATTTAAGGGTATTTATTTTTGTATACGGTTTTTTATTGAGATGTCTGTACACCGCCCCGAGTCCCTTCGGGGAGAGGGGGCGGTCTATAAATCTAATAAAAATAAAAAATAAAAATGACTGCAGGACACTACAAAGGCTTGTAGAATGCATATTGGTTGCCGAAAACACCAAATTGCCCTGTCTCTGCAGCAATGGCCTGCCTGTGCCGCCCCAACTTGCCATGAGTGACGTCGAGTTGGCCATGCCCACCCAGTCACATGACCACCTAGCCACGCCCACCCGGTCACATGACCACCAAGCCATGCTCACCGAGCCATGACCACAGAACTGGTTGTTAAAAAATTTGAATCCCACCACTGTTTAGTCCCAGGCCTTTAATCCTCTTAGTTGCTCTTCTCTGCCCTTTTTCCAAAGTCTCAACATCTTTTTTTTGTAACATGGCAACCACAACTAGACGCGGTAATCCAGGTGTGGCCTTACAAAGTGGTACTACTCCTTCCCATGATCTCAGCTGTAGCCTTCTGTGAAATGGGGTAGGTAAATGGCATAGGTAAAGATTCATCATTGTCTTTTAACGACCCGATAATCCCCTGTGGGCGGGGGGGGGGGAGTCCGGGCACCTGAATGGAGCTAGCAGAGTGTTTAATGGCCGGATGCCCTTCCTGTTGCAATGCGGTGCTATATGCAGCAGATACATTCTCAATGTGGCCAGAGAGAGAAATATCTGCCACTACCTAGGATTGAACTCACAGCCTCCTGATTGTGAGGTGAGAGCTCCACCTTGAGGCCACCACAACACTTGTGTAGGTAAAGATTAATCCTTGTTGATCTTATCCTGTATTCATTTCAAATGTTTTGATGCCACGTTGATTGCCATGAAATTTCATAACCGCAAGAAATCCTTGGCCGTGTGCAATCTTTGAAGAGACATATGGCTGGTCCTTGGGCTTACGACCGCCAGCGAACCCACGCATTCCTTTGCTGAGCGAGACCTGTGTTTTAAGTCCATTTTTGCCTTCTTTTATAACATTCCAGGCCACTGTTGTTCAACAAGTCACGCATCCATCCGTCCCCTGACCTGGCTCGTCGAAATAGCATAAAAAAGGGATTGTGTGAGGCTGCCCATCATAAAGACGAGTCCGTTGCCAAGCGTCTGGGTGTGGATCCCGTTGATGTGGCAACGGTCATAAGTGTGAGAGAGACACGATCCTGAGTCTGTTTTTCCCCAGTGCCATCGAAACTTCAAACCCTCACTGAATGGATGGTTAGATTCAAACATGAATGAAATTGGCGTATTTTCATCCCTCGTCTGTGAAACTTGCTGACTTTTAAGACTTGTGTGTAGACTACAACTCCCAGAATTCTCTCTGCTGGCTGGGGCATTCTGTGAGTTGAAATCTAACAGTCCCTACGTTGGAAAGATTGAGAAACTGTCTTGATCATCTGTAGGAAATTATTTCCTCCTGCATATGTCCTTCTGGGTTCAGTTCCAAGTGGGGAAAAAGACACCGGAAACATGGAGGCTGCTTGGAGAGATAGTTTAATGGTGGACAGGATCACATGGCTTGAGCTCCTGAACAGAAAGGGGGGGATCACATGCTTCAAGATGTTGGGTGAAGAAGAAAAGAGGCCGAGATGCTGAAAGTTCCTGGTTTTATGCCCTCTCTGGCCTTTGATCTTCATCTTGTATTCTGATTGGTTGTCAGACTCCCATGGGCCCATGCAGGGGCAACTTTGTAGGCTGTGCTTTGGGTCCAAGTTTGGTTGCCTTGCTGGCTGATGTAATTTTCCCAGGTGCCTTGTGGTGAGTCTCTGTAGAGAGTTAATCCTACCTTTGTTATGTAGAGGGTTTAATGACTCATTGACAAAGGTGGCGGGGGTGAGGGGGCAGGGAGCTACTTTATCTTTAAAAACATGTTTCTCCCTTTTCACATCCAGAGAAATAAAATATTCTACCTTTTTAATATTTCCCAGGATATTTCATTTTTCTAGAATAGGGGTGGGTTTTAACTTCCTACACATCCTTCTCGTATCTAGATTGTATCTGCACATATGACCACCATGTTTTCTCAATCCCTTCCTCACTTGGTTCCTGCTTGGTTTTAAGTTCTCCCATTTCATTTAAAACATCTTTATAGCTGGTAACATTCTCTATATCAATAACATTTGGGTAAATCAGTGCCTCCATTGTGGAGAGCCAGACCAGTATTTTCAACTAATGTTCTTTCATTGTGTCCCATACTAATAATAATGCATTCCTAACATAGTGTCTTTGGAAATGGCTATATATTTTGTTTCTTCCATACCATAAAAAAGCATGCCAACCTAATTCAAGATCATGTCCCTCCAATGTCAATAGTCTTTTGTTCCTCAAGCCAATCCATTCTTTCATTCTTGTTTTATTTAATTTTTAAAAATATTTCCCCCCTTGTTTTATTGCTATTGTTTGAAATAAATATAGTAATCTCAGCAAGATATTCATTTTTATAGTGGCTACTCTTCCCATCAGTGATAATTGTAGATTTTTCCACTTCTCCAAATCCATTTTAATTTGTTGCGCCAATTTATAATTGTCTTCTTTAATGGTTACAAACCTTGCCGTTAATTGAATTCCTAAATATTTAACTTTCTTGACTATCTGTATACCTATTTTCCTCATTAGTTCTTTTTTCTGTATGTAACATTTTAAACTATTTTGTTTTTTTCTTTATTTATTTTCAGTCCTGCAACTTCACAATATTCTTCTATTTTCCTAATTAGTTTAAGTCCATTTTCTTGTGGGTCTTCCAAGATAAAAACCAAATCATCTCCTAATGCCTGTAGTTTATATCAGTGGTGGGCTGCTGCCAGTTCGGACTGGTTCAGGAGAACTGGTAGTTGCGACCTATGGGTGGGCTGGTGCTATGCTCTCCTATTTAGCAGATGGCACATGTGAGAGTGAAGAGCATGCATGCCAGTGCGGTAAAGAGAAGGCCCCAGAAGCCACCAGAAAAGAGTCATGTGGGTCAACAACCTAAGAAAACTGATCCCCAACCTAAGGTGATGAAAAGTCCAACCAATGGGGAAACTTCGGAGGAAGAGAATAGTGTAGATGACCCAATGTTGAGTGCACCCGTCCGTCCCTTCGCCTTCCAAGCCAAGCTCCAAGTACCCAAAACGGGGGTGGAAGGAGAAGTTGAAGCAGTCGTGGACACTGGCTGCACCCGATGCTCAATCAGCATGTCGATTGTAAAGCAACTAGGCTTACGCACAAGACCTCTAGCCCATCCCATTCTGATTGAGCAGGTAGATGAAACGCTAATTGGGGGTACCCTGGCAACGCTAATGTCCGAACTGGTAAAGTTACAAATAGGCCGCCACTATGAGCTCCTCAGATTCATTGTGGCTCCAAAGATGCCAGAATTAATTATCTTGGGGCTTGCATGGCTTGACAAGTGGATGCCTATGATAAAGTGGGAAGACGGCAGTAGGAAATTGATGATCGCATTTGGGCCGCTACCACCGGTGGAGCCAAAGGGCCACTCAGGGACGATTGAACCCAAGAGCCCAGAACCTGCAGCACTTGCAGCAGAGACAAAACCCCCAGGAATCCAACAAGTACCAAAAAACCTGTTGGCAGATGTTTTGTCAAGAAAAACGCAGTACGACAGTAAGAATGGAGAAGTTGTTCACCCCATCCTTTTTTCCTTCCACCAAAAGGCGGCCCAAGTCACCACCCGAAGCCAGGATAAGCTGATGACACCGATGAAATCTGCGCCACCAGCAGACCCGTGGCTCAACAATAACAGGGATATCCTAACGATGAAAGATGGCTTAGCCTGGAAGGGGTCCAAACTGTACGTCCCCGTGGGGTTGAGACTAGAAGTTCTACAGCGAAGCCATGATGCGAAACTAGGAGGCCACTTTGGATTCCTAAAAACGCTCCACCTCGCCAGGCATCAATTTTGGTGGCCAAAGATGAAATCGGAAGTGGAAGATTATGTAAAAAGCTGTGCTACTTGTGCAACGATGAAAACATGGCCAGGGAAGCCCCCTGGACTACTACAACCAGTGGCCAACCCTAGCTGACCATGGGAAGAGATTGCAATGGACTTCATCGTTGAGCTCCCAGACAGCAGTGGGAATAGAGTAATCTGGACAGTTATTGATTGCATTGGTGGTTGGTGCGCACGTTTGTGATATTGGGACTGGAGCCAGGCACTCTGACACTCTGTGGCCAAGTTGACAGCAACGGTGGCATTTTATTGCCCCCCCCCCTCGAGGGAAGGAACCCAGTTGCATCTCTAAACTTAGGAACCGCCTAATCACATTGTTCCACTATCCATCCTGCAGCTTACCCCTTCATCCCTTCTGCCATTGTCAAGAACATTTCTCTGTCGGAAGGTGGGGTAAGAGCCTGTTGGGGCATTGCAAGTGGGACTGGACTCGGGGGGGGGGTGTGTGTGTGTGTCAATCCCTGGGTCTGCCACTGCCCAGTTATCTGACATGATACCATCTGCTGAGGGAAGTCAGGTGCCCACTGGTATCTCTCCCATCCATAACCTGGGAAGAAAGCCCATCCCGGTGGTGCTTGATTCACAGGCTGCAGCCCAAACATCAGTGGCTGGCTAGGGGGAGATGTTGCCCAAGCCCCTTTCTGCTGGATGGATTGATTTCCCCATATTGATGGAGGATCTGTCTGCGGCTCAGCTGCAGGGTAATGGGTCATTTCACTTGTAGCTGTGTGGAAGGAGTAAAAATCTCCACTCCAGTACCTTGCAGAGCCTTTGCTAGGGAAGGAGGGGTTCACTCACGTTCGGTTGCACAAGTTGGTCTGGGAGGCTCCAATCATCTGGTCGGCTACTGGGTGATTGCTTTGGTACTCTCACGCCGTGTGTTGAAATAACCCTTTCAACCCCCTCTGGCGGTGACCTCATATCATCAGATGCAATAAATCCCATTTTCCTCCTCCACAGATTCCTTTGCAACTTTGGAAGGTTTGCAGAGAAGCGACTCATCTGCTTCCATTCTCAAAGGCTCTATCTTCATCTTCGCTGATACTTTACACTGGCCCGGGTCGGGTCAGTGATGGGAGTCAGCACCCCTCCCAGCACCCTGTACAGGAGTAGCTGGTGAAATATATTAAGGGAGATCGGGTTAATGTCAGGGTTCTGTTGTGGCCCAGCAGGAGCCGTTGGAGCTGCCACCAGACTCCGACAGTGAGGGTCCCTATGAGTCAGCTCTGGAGGATGTGGAGGACCCTGGACAGGGTTCTGACTCCGAGCAGGGATCAGAGAGGCTGGTTGGCCACCAGGAGGCGCCTGAGGCATGGAGCAGTGGTGAAAGCCAAAGGGAGTGTGCTCCTGACATCATGCCTTGGAGCAGTGGGGAGGAGACAATAGAGTGGTTTCTGGATGCCCGGCAACGGAGACCTGATAGACGTAGAGAACAGCTACGCATTTACAAGAGATGATTGGACTCAGGTGATCGTAATCAGGCTCCTCTCAAGGCTATTTAAGGAGGGACTTTCCGAAAGCTGTTTTGCAGGAATCAACTTATCATTAGAGTTGAAGACGTTCTCAAATCTGTGTCGTACCTCGGCAGGCTGGATTGCTGCCAAGGTGTTATCTGGACCTGGATTGCTGCCAAGGTTTAAACTGTGTGTTGGGTGCCGCCAAACCCCGCTTGTCACGCATGGAGATGGACAGACGGCATGCAGGGGGGTTGTGTTTCTACTGTGGGGATTCTGGACACCTGGCTTTGGTTTGCCCCAAGAAGGGTAGGGGGGCTGCGCGGCCTGTGGCCTCCCCCTCAATTCCGGAACAACGGGTCGAGAAATGGGGGGAGCCCGATCTGAGGGAGACTTTAGGTCGGGCACCAGCCGAAACAGAGGTGGACGGGCCGCCACGGTACATGATCTTAGCAGCACACATCCTCTTGTCGGGTAGTCCGCAGGGAATTCTGGCCCATGCCTTGGTCGATTCCGGGACTACCACAAACTTTATGGATGCGGCGTTTGCTACAAAGTACAACATCCCTCTGTGTCCAGTGGACCCACCGATGCGTGTCGAGACCATTGACGGCCGGGTGCTTCTGTCTGGGCCTATCAAGGCCGCCACGCATCCTTTGTGCCTGATCCTCGGGGAGCACGAGGAGGCCGTCCAATTTTACGTGGCTTCGGGCCTGCATTTCCCCGTGGTTTGGGGTTTGGCTTGGCTGCGGGCACACGACCCTCAGATCTACTGGTTGCAGAACCTGATCACATTCCTGTCCCTGCAATGCGTCGACCACACCCGGCAAGTCTGTGCGGCCCAGGTACCCAGCTCGCCCAGGGTGGCCATGCTGCCGGATTTAGCGGAGTTCACGGATGTCTTCAGCGAGCAGGAGGCAGATCAACTGCCGCCGCATCGGCCTTATGACTGTCCCATCGACCTGGTACCTGATGTGAAGCTCCCTACGGGTCGTCTGTACTCCATGTCCGAGCCGGAGTTGGCTGCATTGGGGGACTTTCTCGACCAGAACCTCGCCCGGGGGTTTATCCGGCCTTCGTCCTCGCCCTTGTTTGCCTCCAGTTTTGTTCGTGAAAAAGAAGACCGGGTCTGAGACTCTGTTGCGATTACCGGCGCCTGAATGCCATCACGGTACGTAACTGTTGCCCGCTGCCCCTGATTCCTGAGTTGTTGGAGCGGCTCCGGGAGGCAACGGTGTTCATGAAATTGGACTTACGGGGGGCTTACAACCTGGTCCGAGTCAGGGCGGGGGACAAATGGAAGACGGCCTTTGGCACCCGATACGGACATTTCAAGTACACGGTCATGCCTTTCGGGTTGACCAATGCCCTGGCAGTCTTCCAACACTTCATGAATGATATCTTCTGGGATCTTTTGGATCAGTTTGTCGTCATTTACCTGGACGACATTTTGATCTACTCGACGTCCCGGAAGGATCATCAACATCACTTGCGTCTGGTCTTGCAGCGACTCCGAGAACATCGTTTGTTCGCAAAGCTGGAGAAGTGTCAGTTCTGGCAGAGTACCATCGAGTTCCTGGGGCACCGTATCTCCCCTGAAGGAATTGCAATGGAGCCGGGCAAGGTGGAGGCGTTGCGTAGTTGGCAACCTCCTCGACGTATGAAGGATGTGCAGAGACTCCTCGGGTTTGCCAACTACTACTACCGGACCTTCATCCCCAGCTTTGCTTTCTTGACCGCGCCCCTCACTCGACTCCTATAAAAGAAAGTGCCATTTTGCTGGGGGCCCACGGAGCAACAGGCATTCGTGGCCCTGAAGCGCGCTTTTACGAGGGAGTCGATCCTGAAGCACCCTGATCCCCATCGTCCCCTTGTAGTGGAGGCGGACGCATCTGACATCGCAGTGGGGGCGGTGTTACTGCAGGCTCACGCCCTTGATGGTACCCTTTTCCCTTGCGCTTACTACTCTCGGAAACTCAATCCTTCCGAGCGCAATTACACCATCTGGGAGAAGGAGTTGTTGGCTATCAAGGTGGCGTTCGAGGCCTGGAGGCATCATCTGGAGGGGGCCAGGCATCAGGTCGACGTCCGGACGGATAATACTAAAAAAATACTTTTAATTGGAATTTACGCTCCTAATGAAAAGCAAGATGAATTTTATAAAAAACTACATTAAAAAAATTTGGACTTGGACTATGTTGATATTTGCATGATGGGAGACTTTAATGGCATTGTAAACCAGAACATGGACCATAAAACACATAAAACAACAAAGTTAAATAGAAAACTGCTTCCGAAATCCTTCTTTAGGATGATAGATGAAATAAACTTAAAAGACATATGGAAAGAAAGAAATACTACAAAAGAACAATATACTTTTTATTCAAATAGACATTCACATTTTCCAGAATTGATATGATATGGGCCTCAACAGAATTGATTTGTAATGTAAAAGAAATTGAGATTGAAGCAAGCACATGGGCGGATCATAATCCAATCACAATTAAATGGAAAGGCCAAAGGATAAGATCCAGATGGACATTAAATAATATCATACTAAAGGAAAAAGACTTTACACAGAAAATGGAAAAAAGAATTGGCCTTCTTCTTTAAAGAAAATAGAAAAGAAGACACATTAATGCAGAACCTTTGGGATACAATGAAGGCTGTTACTAGAGGTCTGATAATAGATTACACAAAGAAAAGACAAACACATAAAGCTTTAGACAATGACTACAAAAACTTGAAAAAGAGTTACAGAGATCGCCACACAAAAAAGATGTTAAAATAAAAATGGATACAATCAAACATAAAATAGATCTACTGGAAAAGGAAGAACTGGCACAAAAAATTAGAGGCACCAAACAGAATTACTTTGAAAACGCAAATAAACCAGGCAGATGGTTGGCATATAAATTGAAAAAAGAGAGAGAGGCAAAGAAAATACTCCAACTAAGAGACGAGCAAGGACAAATCCATTATGGAAATGCGGAGAAAAAGAAAATTATACAAGATTACTATGCTAAGCTGTCTCAACAAGAGAAAATGGAAGAGGGGGGAGTTAAAAAATATTTACAGGATGCTAATCTTCCCCAGATACCAGATGAAACTAGAATAATGCTGGAAAGTAAAATAACAACGATGGAGCTAACGGAAGCACTCAAAAAACAAAATAATGGAAAAGCCCCAGGTCCAGATGGATTTCCGGTAGAATTCTACAAAACATTTGAAGAAATCTTGTCTCTCCCTTTGTTAGAAGTCATGAATGAAGTGATATCAGAGGGCAGAATACCTAAATCATGGACAGAAGCATATATTGCATTGCTACCCAAAGAGGAGACAGATTTAACGCAAACCAAGAATTATAGACCAATATCTTTATTAAATTCAGACTACAAGTTATTCGCATCTATATTAGCAGACAGACTCAAGAAATATTTAAATAGCTTTATCCACTCTGATCAAAATGTTTTTTTTACCAAAGAGACAAATCAAAGATATGAGAATGATTTTGAACACTTTGGAATATTATGAGGCCCATCCTGAAAAACAAATGTCTTTGATATTTCTTGACGCACAGAAGGCTTTTGACAATGTGAATTGGCAATTCATGTTTTCACAATTGGAACAGATGAATTTTGGTAAGAAATTCATCCAAACTATACAAATGGTATATCACAAACAAACCGCAAAGATAATGGTAAATGGAGAATTGACAGATTCTATTGAAATAAAGAAAGGTACGAGACAAGGTTGCCCATTATCACCGTTACTTTTTGTCTTAACATTAGAAGTCTTAAATAGAAAGATTAGAGAAGAAGAAGAAATAAAAGGAATGAAAATTAAAAAAGAAGAATACAAGCTACAAGCATTTGCAGATGATTTGGTATTTATTCTTGAAGACCCATTCGAGAATGCACCCAAATTGTTGGAAAGAATAGAGGAGTATGGAAAAGTAGCAGGCTTGAAAATAAATAAAGACAAAACAAAGATTTTGACAAAGAACATACCATTAAGACGAAAGAAAGAGTTGGAAGAAGCTTTGCAGATTCAAACTACAAATAAGATTAAATATCTGGGGATATACCTATCAACTAGATGTAGCACTCTTAAGGAGGATAATTATATTAGATTAAAACAACAAATTGCGACTGATTTGATGAAATGGCAAAATCTGCAACTATCAATGTTAGGAAGAATCTCTACAATTAAAACGAACATTTTACCTAGAATTTTATATCTGTTCCAGACAATTCCAATTAAATTAGGCAAGAACTTTTTTGAAGATTTAAATAAAATAGTCTTAAAGTTTATTTGGCAAGGAAAAAAAGCAAGAATAAAACTTAAACTGCTACAGGATGCTAGAAGAAGAGGAGGATTGGGCCTATCTGACTGGGAGTTATATTATCAAGCAGCAAGCCTGATGTGGATTAAGGAGTGGGTAATACTAAAAAATTCCAGATTATTGAATGTAGAGGGTCATGATTTATTGTTGGGATGGCAGGCTTTTTTATGGTACAAGGGAACGAAAGCACATGGTTATTTTAGAAGACATTGTATAAGGGAGGCCTTGTTATTAAACTGGGAAAAGATTAAAAGATTACACTACTTAAAAAACTCCAGCCTGGATATCAACTATTGAAGCATTTTCATATCCAATAATATATAAAAAGGAACAAACAGTAAGATATGTTGAAATGTTGAATACAGAGGGTGAACTCAAACCTATTCAAGAGTTGAAACAAGAAGGAATAGAAATGAATTGGTATTCATACTTACAGATACAATCTAGATATAATGAAGATAGAAAATCAATAGGTCTTTACAATGAAATGACTGAGTTAGATAAAATTTTAATTGGTACTGATGAAAAAGTAATTAAAAAACTATATGGATATTTATTAGAGACTAAATTACAAGAGGAACAAGTTAAAGAAACTATGATAGCTTGGGGGAAAAACTTTGGGTATGGGATAGACTTAGAAAAATGGCAGAAACTGGTCTCAAAATTATAAAATGACAATGTCAACTGCATATAGAGAAAATTTGTATAAGATGTTTTACAGGTGGCATCTATCCCCAACGAGAATTGCAAGAATGTCCAAGAATAAATCGCAAAAGTGTTGGAAATGTCATCAGATACCGGGTTCATACTACCACATGTGGTGGACTTGTATTGAAGCTAAAAGACACTGGACTAAAATCCACATGTGGTTGGAGAAAATGATACATAAACACATAGACCTCAAACCAGAGATCTTTTTACTGGGAATCATACCAGAAATTTACAACAAAGACTTAAAATATTTGATTCTAAACGTTTTAACAGAAGCTAGAATCGTATTTGCAAAAAACTGGAAAAACGAAATGATACCAAAATAGGAAGAAGTTATTCGAAAGATAATGGAGTGCGCTGAAATGAGCAAATTGACATTTGAAATTAGAGAACAAGAAGACGAGCAATTTTATAAGATATGGGATTTGTTTTACCAGTGGCTGGAAAAAAAAACCTGGACATGAAAAATGTTTTATCTATGTTTTAATTGAAGGAGAAAAGTGAGAATATAATAATTTTGTTAAATAGACTAATAATGATACAATGTTTTAATTGAAGGAGAAAAGCAAAAACATAATAATCTTGTTAGACTAACAATAATACAATGAAACACTGACATATATATGAATAATTTAGAATTTTTTGTTATAAAATGAAGGATAAAGATAATAAATGAACCAATGTACATTTGATAGAAGATTGGTAATATAATATATAACTCTAAGTGCATACCATAAAGATACCCTGTTGAAAGCAGTGAAAGATATACAAACATAAACACAATCTTTTATATTGTAAAAATATTTAAAATGAGATAATGATTGCATAAAGGTATGTTGTTGTTAAGCAGACAATCAAGAATGTAAGAGAATTAAGCTTATTGAAAAGAAAGAAATATTAATTGTAATTGAACATATGCTGCACAATGAAAGTGAGGTTTTTGGCTATATTGGATGGAAAAACTGGGATTGTATATGTAATTGAAAATACGGATGTAAAAGCACTTGTAACCAAACGACATGCTATATGTAATGGATGAAAATTTTTTAATGTTGTCTTTTATGTTCAAAAATAAAAAAAAGCATGGAAAAAAAAAGGAATTTAGAGTTTTTGACCACAGCGCGTAAGCTGAACCAATGCCAGATCCGGTGATCTCTGTTCTTTGCCCGGTTCAATTTTAAAGTGATGTACATCCCTAGTGTGCTGAATCAAAGGGTGGATGCCCTGTCTAGGAAACCGGAGGACTCTCACCTGGCAGACTCACTTCCATCCCGGACTGTTCTACCCGTGGAGTCCTTCGCTGCAGTTCATGAACCCGTGGACTTACGGTCTCTGATACGGGATGCGCAGCGGGACTACGAGTGGGTGGAACAATGAAGGGCAGAGGTAGGGCCGGCTTCCCCGTGGACCTTTGACGATGACCTTTTGAGGCATCGGGACTGGCTCTATGTGCCCACAGGGCCCCTCCATGGACTGATTCTCTCCCAGTGTCATGACACTCCAGCAGCGGGACATTTTGGCCTTTTCAAGACATTGCACCTGGTCTCCCGTACTTTCTGGTGGCCCCGCTTGCAACATGACATGCAGATGTACTTCACATTGTGTGTGCAGTGTCAGCAGGCCAAGTCAGCAACGGGAGCTCCTCCAGGCTTGTTGCAGCCATTGCCGACCCTGGACAGACCCTGGGGGGGCCGTGTCCATGGACTTCTTGACGGAACTGCCTCCCTGTTCAGGTATTACCACGGTCCTCATGGTGGTGGACATGCTCACCAAGATGGCGCATTTCATCTCCTGTCGGAGATTGCCGACAGCCTGTGCCACCGCCCGCATGTTCATCCAGCACATGTTCCGGCTGCACGGCCTACCTGACCGGGTCGTATCAGATCGTGGGACACAATTCACGGCCCAATTTTGGAAAGGGCTGATGGCGGCTCTAGATGTCCAGGTTTGTTTGTCCTCGGCGCACCATCCCGAAACCGATGGGGGGACTGAGAAGGTGATTGGGATTCTGGAACAATATCTGCGCTGCTTCGTGAACCAGCAGCAGAACAACTGGGCGGAGTACCTAGCCGTGGCGGAGTTCGCGTTTAACAACTCGCAGCATACATCCACACGGACGTTGCCCTTCATAGGGAACATCGGATACCACCCTCGCTTTTTCCCTCTCACCCCAGTGGACTCTCCGGTCCCCGCAGCGCAGTTCTTCCTCTCTGAGCTCCAGGCGGTCCACCAAGTGGTGCGCCGCTATCTGAATCAGGCAAAGGAGGACTACAAAAGGGTAGCAGATAAGTCTCGACATGCGGTGCTGGAGTTGGCTGTGGGAGATCGCGTGTGGCTGTCCACCGGCCGTCCCACCGGCCGACTAATAAGTTGGACCAGCGGTATCTTGGGCTGTTCCCCGTGGAGGCTGTCATCAACCCGATGGCCTATCGCCTAACCCTCCCACGCTCAATGCGAGTGCACCCGGTGTTCCATCACTCGCTCCTGATCCTGGAGTGGTCGGCTTGTCCTCTGCGCCGACCCTCTTCCCCCCCGGCCATCATCGTGTGAGGTGGACACACGGCCACCGCACGAAGTGACCCGGATCCGTGACTCGAGATGGCTCAAGGGACGGTTCCAGTATTTGGTAGACTGGACGGACGAGGGGTCGGACGGGGGGACCTGGACCGATGCCACGGCTGTGCATGCCCTTCTCTGGTGCGAGCCTATCATGCGCAATATCCCTCGAGGCCACATCCTGAGCGTCAGACCCGGGGGAAGGGCCCTGCGGTAACGCATAGTGTTGTGGCCCAGCAGGAGTCGTTGGAGCTGCCACCAGACTCTGACAGCGAGGGTCCCTATGATGAGTCGGCTCTGGAGGACGTGGAGGACCCTGGACAGAGAGGCTGGTTGGCCACCAGGAGGCGCCTGAGGCATGGAGCAGTGGTGAAAGTCAAAGGGAGTGTGCTCCTGACGTCATGCCTTGGAGCAGTGGGGAGGAGACAAGAGAGTGGTTTCTGGATGCCCGGCAACGGAGAGCTGATAGACGTAGAGAACAGCTACGCATTTACAGGAGATGATTTTACTCAGGTGATTGTAATCAGGCTCCTCTCAAGGCTATTTAAGGAGGGACTTTCCGAAAGTTGTTTTGCAGGAATCAACTTATCATTAGAGTTGGAGACGTTCTCAAATCTGTGTTGTACCTCGGTAGGCTAGATTGCTGCCAATGTGTCATCTGGACCTCGGCAGGCTGAATTGCTGCCAAGGTGTTATCTGGACCTGGATTGCTGCCAAGGTTTAAACTGTATGTAAATAAAACATATTGCAGAGACCTTGTTTCGGAGTCCTTTAGTATACGAGAAGGGGGGTCAGAACAGGGTTCCAAATAACATCCAAACTTAAATCAGAGTCCAAGGCAAAGTATTGCTCAAAGTTCCACTTTATTAAGAGAATCATGTTAGCACATCTGGGAAAACCCCAATCTGAAAGCTTCCCGGTTTTCCCCACCCTGTTGAAAGTTCACGATCTTGCCCCCACACCCACAGGTCCATCACATGGTCCAATCTTCCAATGCCATGCTCGTAGTTCCACCCATCCAGTTCCAGTCAGGTTCAGAGACAAAGGATGACCTTGGCTTTCTAGAAAGAAATTTTATTCTGGCTACATAGCATTTATCTCTGTACAATCCCCCCTCCCATTTTCCCACAAAAGAAAAGACATAGTAGAATAATAGAAAGTGTGGCAGGCCAAAGATCCAAAAGGAATATGGCTGCAGGCCTGACAGCAGAAGGGCATCGTTTGTCTTTCGATTTTTATCCTACAGAAGACAATATCTCATAAATTCATTTGTTCATTCATACATTCATTTACTTGATTTTTATTCTACAGAAGACCATAACTTAGTAGTCTTCTAATATTATCATTATTATTATTAGCCAGCCACATAACCACGGAGATGTCTTCGGACAGCGCTGGCTCTTCGGCTTTGAAACGGAGATGAGCACCGCCCCCTAGAGTTGGGAACAACTAGCACGTATGTGCGAGGGGAACCTTTACCTTTACTGTCTTGCTTTCCTGAAGGTCTTTTATTTGATTGATTGACTGATTGACTGACTGATTGGTTGATTGATTGATTGATTGATTATGAAAAATTATCTCCTTTTTTTCCAGGAACTGGATCATTTCGGTCTGCCAGAGATGTTCTCCCTGAATTCATGTAGAAGAGGTAAGAGTTTGATCGAGCAGAAGGGTTGGGGTGTAAAAATCGTTGTGGTTACAGAAACTTCGAATAACAGAAGGGACCTTTGAGGGCAACTAGTCCAACCCCCTGCTCGAGCAGGAGACCCTTACAGAATCATAGAATGACAGAGTTGGAAGGTACCTCTGAGGTCTTCTAGTCCAGCCTTCTCAAGCAGGAGACCCTGTACCATTTCAGACAAATAGGCTGTCCAGTCTCTTTTTAATAGCCTCCAATGATGGAGCACCCCTAACTTCTGATGGCAAGTCTTTCCACTGGTTAATTGTTCTAACTACCATATAGAGAAGTTTCTCCATTCTAGGTTGCCCCACCCCCGACCTCCATCCTAATTAGGAAAATCATGGAATGCTTTCAGATGAGGTTAAGATTATATCCTAGGTAGTGGGTTGGATTGCAATTCCCATTGTCACTAGCCTGTGTTCTCAGAAGGGGCAGAAATTGTAGTCTGGCAGATCTGAAGCTCAACCCATCGGTTTGTCTTACCTTAGAACAAGATTTCCCAACGTTTAAGATGTGTGGACTTCAACTACCAGAATTCCCCAGCCAGCTCACTGTGGGGTCCTTGATGATGTCTGACCTTGGGGGTTTCCTTGCAGACGTGTCATGACCTGACTAGGGAACATTATCAGTGCTAGAAGGGAGGAGGAGGAAGGACTGTGGGGTCCTGGTTGCTCCCTGAGCTGGGTGGTTTCCTTGCAGACATTTCATGACCCAACTGGGTAACATCATCAGTACTAGATGAGAGGAGGAAGAAGAGGAAGAAAGAAGGAGGAGGAAAAAGACTGGGGGGGGGTTTCCTTGGTCCTCTTTGAGCTGGGTGGCTTTCTTGCAGACGTCTCATGACCCAACTAGGAAACATCATCAGTGCTAGAAGGGAGTGTGGTTTGGGGAAAGGAGGAGGAATGTGGAATCCTTGGTGATCTCTGAGGTGGGTGGTTTTCTTGTAGACGTTTCATAGCCCAACTATGTAACATTATCAGTGCAGGGAGGGAGAAGAGAAGGAGGAAACCGACTCTGGACGCCTTGGTGCTCTCTGAGCTGGGTGGTTTTCTTGCAGACATCTCATGACCCATCTAAGCTACAACATCCACCTGCTCTCCGGCATCCCCTGGTGATGTTCCTTAGCATTCGAGGCAGGGGTGGGTTTCAATTTTTTTACTACCAGTTCTGTGGGTGTGGCTTAATTCTGTGGGCATGGCTTGGTCATGTGCCCAGGTGGGAGTGGCTTGGCGGTTATGTGACCTGGTGGGAGTGGCCAAGTCGATGTCACTGAATTCTTTGCCCCAATGAATGACCTACAAAAAGAAGATATAAAAAAAGGAAATTTATTATTTTGTGCACTTACTACTTAATTAAGAATAAAATAAGTACACAAAACAATAGAAGAGCTACTTATAGAAGGAAGATGACTGTCCTGTCTGTCTTCAACATCACTGACCACCTTGCTCCAATGAATGACCTGCACAAAGAAGAGAGACAAAAAGGAAGTCTTTAATTGCATGCACTTACACCTTACATAAGAATAGCACACTGAAAGAGACACACTCAAGTACTTACTTGTGCTATTGGTTTGGTGGTTGAAGATGTTTCCACATCATTCTTTTGTTTGCAGCCTCTTCAGTTGCACTTTTTTTACTCTTCACTCTTGGATCATCGGCCGTGCGATGGTGTGCTCTGAGCCACTTTTTGACGGAAGGGATTGGGTCCCATTTTGTTATAGATATGTCAATCACACTAATTGTCATCAAATTGCTAAGGTTTGGAATAGTTAGGCGGGTTCTTTGTTCTGAACATATGAGGTTCATTTTTGAGAACCCCCTTTCCGCCTCTGCTGAACTAACAGCAATTATCCTGACAATATCTCTAGCTTTTTTGATACTGTCAAGAATGTTGTAGGTCTTTGGATCTTTGATCACATTTTCCAAAAAATCTCTGTAGTCGTACAAATCTATTTCATAATTAAAAACTTACCAAATTCAATCAATGCTGCCTCTGCTTCTGCCCATGGAACAACTTCTTCTTCAACATTCCAGTAATCCGGCTCCAAATATTTGAGAAATTGTAATTTGTTTGCGTCTGGCAATTGGCTACCTGTTTTGAGATTTTCGCAATCCATCAGCCTTTTCTTCAAATTGGTGATGATGCGTTCCAAATGTTTTTCCTGAGGAAGTGCAACAAATCGTTGATTTTGAACAAATTTTATATTTTGGAAGGCTTCTGAAGTTATCATTCCGTCAACCTTTTTTTCATATGGGCCCTTTCCCCGTCTTAAGTATTTCAAAGGTTTCAATTGATCTCCGCACCAATTTTTTGGCCTTGATGATGTCTGTGTTTCTCCCTTGCAGGGCATTTGACAGAAGAGAAATCCTGTTTAGAATGTCAATCATGAGGGCCAAATCAGTCAAAAAATTTAAATTTTCAAGACGGGCAGCCATGCCTGGGTATTTTTCATTTCCCCCAAAAAACTGACATAGCACTGGATAAGCACACCACACAGCTATGGTTGACCTTAAACTACAGACAGCCCATTTTGGTCCCAAAACTTTGCCAATCTTCATGATTTTGATGCCCAGTTGTTCAGAGATTTGGAAAAGTTCCGTCTGGCTCTTGCAGGATTTATGGAAAGTGGTGTGTATCTTGTCAAGGAATATTTTGAAGTGATTCAGTTGCTTGATGTTCTTTATGGAGTCATCCAGCACAAGTTGGAGGCGATTGTTCAAGCAGTGCCAGATTACAATGTTTGGGAACTCTTTAGCTATTCTGGTGCTCACTTCAGATTTTCTCCCAAGCATAACGCTGGCATCATCGGAGCAGAATGCTATTAAATGCTTTCGCAGCTATTCTGTGGTAAACCCAACTTTATGTAAGCTTCCCATTACTGAAGAACATATGGTCTCCGCATCTTGTGTCTGGCATTCTGAATCCTCAGCTTTTACAGAAACTATCACAACTGGTTTGCTTGATAGCATTGAGGCTTCGTCAATGATCAAACACACTTTCAGATTCTGTGCAATAATGCTGGTAAATATGTTGGTTTTAATTTCTTTTGCAATGAAATCAACTATTTTCACTGCAGATCTCTGAATGCTATCCTACTCCCAGAACTACTCCATGTTGTGGTCCGCCGACGGCCTGCGGAGCTCACAACAGAGTCGGACAGCGAGGAGGTTGGGGAGGAACATGGGCCAGTCCTGGAGTCTGGGGAAGGCTTGGATGCGGGTTCTGCATCAGAGGCAGAGAGTGTGCCAGGGCCATCTGGGAGTTATGTGCTGCCTCCAGAGTCGGACAGCAGTGAGGCAGAGGAACAGGGGGAGCTTGTTCCCAGTGCGCACATGCGCAGAGCTACCAGAAGGCAAGAACAGTTAAAACAGAAGGGATGACTCGGGAGTAAGGTTTGGAGGTGATTGGCCCCTCGCATAGGACATAAAGGAGGAGCAAAGGCACATGAGCCTTTGCAGGAAGCAACTTGGTTCATGTTGGTCAGTTTATCTTCTGAAAGTACATTTGGGCTCTGCTCCGTGTGGTCTTGCCAAGCTAATTGCCAATTAAGTCTTTGGCAGCCTTTTCAAAGAAGATAAAGGTGGGTGGTGCTTATCAGCTTTATCCTGAAGGACTTTGGCAGCCTCCTGTAGAATTCTTTATTACTATTTGGAACTAATTACGGACTGTGAATGAATATAATTCACAACCTTTGAAATAAAAAGAGGGTTTTTGGACTTAATCGTGTGCGTTTTGCTGTATCAGGAAGCCTAGGTCAGAACACTCCAAGTGCAGTTAGCAAATCTACCTGTCCTTCAATGTCTGAGAATGGTTTACATCTTTGTGTCAGATTGTAAACTGTAAGAAATACTGTGCGAGTAGTAGATAAATGTTTTTCAGTTGACCTATCTACTGATTTTGTTATAGCATCCTGCTCCTGTTGTTTAATGTTTTCTCTGCAAATGGTGTAGGATTTTGATTTAAAATGTTCCTTCATTTTTTTCCTGAGAGATGCTTGCTGCACCTTCTTACTTGTCCCTGCTGCCTCTATCTGGAAATTTTTCCATTCTCTGGAAACATGAACACCTTTCTCTAATGAGAACCTGTGTTTCGCACAGTACTCACAACCTAACTTTTTGTCTGAAACTTCCACCCATCTTACTTCTCCTGGAAGTTTCTGTATTGCTGCAAACTTCAGCAGTCAGGAAAATCAGGAAGACTTTCAGTTGAGGAGATGGACTTGCTGCTTTTTCCGACTTCAAGTGGTGGTGCTTGGACGTTTTTGGGTCAGCTGATTGCTCCTGTCTTGGTTTCTTGGTGAAGAAAGCGTTCATACTCTGTTGCCTCTTCATCCTGTTAATACTACTGCAAAAGAAGTAAAAGAATATTGTGCTTTGGACTTGATTGTGGTTGTAAGCTGAGGACTACAGGTAACAGAAGGGATCTCTGTTTTCACCCAACAATGTACAGTCTTAAAGATGGTTTAATGGTGGACAGGATGACATAGCTAGAGTTCCTGAAAAGAAAAGGTGATCACACGCTTCCAGATGTTGGGTGAAGAAGAAAAAGAGGGGGAAAAGGGGCTTGCTGTGAGTTCCTGAGTTTTTTATACTCTCTGTTCAGCCCCACCTCTCTGTTTCCTTTTCCTGTGTAAGAAATGTATTCTGATTGGTTGTCAGTCTCCCAGGGGCTGGGGTCTTAGCTAACTTTATAGGTTGTGTGTCTTTTGAGTCCCAAGCTTGGTTGAGTTCCCAGATGCCATGCAGTAAGTTTCTGTAGAAGGCTAATCCTACCTTTGTTATGTAGAGTAGACTAACTCGGTCTTTTTAACTGGCCCATTGACAAAGGTGGGGGCTGAGAGAGGGTCTGTTTCCTACCTAAAAACATGTTTCTCCATTTCTTATCCAGGGAAATATAATATTCTGCCTTTTCAATATTTCCCAGGATATTTCATTTTTCTAGTTTTAACTTCCTACAATCCGTCCTTTTCCCCCCAAAATGTGAGTGGGATACACGTGTTCTTGACAAAAGATTAAAATTGGTCAGATCAGGGAGAGTTAATTTTTTCTGATGCAAAGGGGAAGGCATTGATAGAGGCATCAGAAGAAGGATTCCTTCAGTGGCTCCTAAAGGGAGAGCTTTCAACCATGAAGGTCTAGCAGCCAGGGGAAAAGTTGTGGGGAAAAAATTGCGGTATCCAATTTTCTATGCCAATTAATTTCAGATGTTGGATATCACTTTCTGTGAGCTTCTAGACAGGTTACAAGCAAGCAGAAGTCCCAAAATTCTTTACAGCCATGGTTTTTCCTTTTAAATAACTACAGGCTGCCCATTTCCAAGGGTTGTTTCTTGAACCTGCCCTAGCTCTTATTTTGTGAGGCCAAATTGAGGTTAGCCAGTGTGCAATCCAGGCTATTTAGTATTTTAAAATTACACACAATGAGCCCTGGGACTCCTACTCATGAGACCACCAGTGCAACATATCCTGCTTTACTGGGCAACTGGGCAGTATCATTTGTGAGTCACAGTCAGGTCTTGGGTTTTGGAGATCCTTCTGCTAGCTCTTCAAGTGGGGAAATTGCCTTAGGGGAATTGCCCCTCCCCCATGGGATTAACAGGGAGATATGACTGCTTGGGCTTTAGTGGCACAGAACACAAATCAACCTAGGAGAAGCTTTGTGTGGAGGTAGGTGAAGGGAATAAAATTCAATCTGATTCTGAATGCGGTCTCTCTGTCTGTGTATTTGTGTGTGTAGCTGCTTCTACAATACAGAAAATATAGACATTTTGGACCAATTCCCCTCCCACCAGAAAGAAATCTAAGGGGTTCAGAACTTGCTGTGCCAGCCACTCTCAAATACAATTCTTACATGAGTACATTAAACTGATTACAATATAAATGAGACAAGAAATAAAACCTTACAATGAATTTCTGTGAATGAAGCAAAGAAAGAAAACCTTACAATCAATTTCCACCCTCCCTCATAGTCTTTACAGCTGTCTTCTGGGGATTGAAAATAGTTTTTTAGTTTTTACTTGTCCATCTCAGGGTCCTTTTTTCATGTCTGCTGGATGGCATTTGGCTTGGCTTGGTGGTAAGGGTGGTCAGTCAGGCTTGGGAAGGTCTGCTCCACTCTGGTTGCTGTGATGACTTTCAGTGGAGGACTGGATCCAAACCCTGGCTCAGTGAATGGAAGGTCTCCTCTGGAGGCATCTGGACCCATGTGCTCTGCTCATCTGTGCAGGGCTGAAAGTCATGAGAATAGGGTCCCTTCCCCCACAGAAAAGGCATTGTTGGAGGATTAGAGGTAAGGGGGGGGGAGGGTGGTAGATAGCTTGCAGGCAGAGTTTGAAAAAACAACACATCAGTATTGCAGTTGCTAAACAGATAAACTGGTAACAATATGGGGATATCACAGATGAGAAATGAGGTGCTCATTTCACATGCTTCAGGAAAGAGATGAACAGGTAAAATCATTTAAACACACAGTAAATGCAATGATGAAACTTTTCTTGTAAATGAACTCAAAACATTCCCTCATAACCTTGGTTTGTTACTTTAAGGTACAGAGAGGGAAGGAAGAAAGAATATTTCACTTTACTCTGTTTTTGTTGGCCAAAAAAACACAGGACAAAGGCTCCTCTTTTTTTTTGATTGGAGACATTTACAGCTACAATTACCTCCAGGGCACACAAAGACTTATGCACACATATACACAAGGACAAGGAGAAAATGAGAGGGAAAAAAACCAGAACTCTCAGGTTTACACACCCTAGTCATTCCCAGCACAAATCTCAGTTAAATTAGGGAAGGCACAGATCTTAACAAACAAACCACGTGGTTGAATAGAAGACAGAGAGGAAGAGACAAACAAACAGACAAAAACAAACAAACCCAAAGTTTTCCCTTTTAAGTACCTTTATCAAATTTGTTTTCCTGTATCATCCCTCAGCAAAGCCCATTTGCTACACGATTTCCTTGCTCTCTTTTTACTCATGCAGCCAAAATAGGCATAAGCCTGGCAATCCCAGGCTTCAAGGAAATCTCCGAGGGAACTTCCAACCACCCACAAGCTATCGCTTCCCATGACCCTTTAAATGTAAGGGTCAATTTGGCTTAGCCGGGTGACCCACCATAAGTTTCAGAAAAAAAAGATTCTGGGAAGGACTTTGATTCCCTCACGAAGTATTCAGCTCCTTGTCTCAGGGAATCACCTGGGTTTTGCGGATCAAAAAGGTAATCAGTGAGGACCTCTGCCCCTCTGCAGTTAGTACCGGCACCTCCTACACTTTTGCTTTTTTGCTTTCACAGGACAAAAGCAAAACAAGAACAAATTTGCACTTCCGGTCCCTGCAGGCGACGGACGTTTCGTCTGCCGCTTGTCTTCTTGGTGGGCTCCTTTTGGAGCACAGGAGACCTTGGAGGAGACTCCTGCCATAGGGGTGGCTTGCTGGAGCCCCCCAGACTCGGTGGCAGCCAGCGGGGGGGTTTCCAGCTTCGCCCCAGGAGCCGGGGAGCAGAAGGGGGGGGCATGCTTGCCTGTTCGTGGCTGAAATGTTGGCTGTGGAGGATCCTTCCTAATCTCTTCAATTAGGTAACGGATAAGCAGCAGGCTATCGTAAGTTTTTGTTCAATCTATTTTAAACTGAAGATTGGAGGGGGGAGTTTTTCTTTTCTAACCCCCCCTCGGACAAAGCGGCATTCAAACTCTCTCTCTCTCCACTCCAGAATGTAGAGAGAACAAAGGCTGACTTGCCACTCGAATGAACTATGTGAGAAAGACTGAAATCACAGTTGCAAGAGTGTTTGCTGAGCTGTTTTTAAAAAATTAAAACCTTTGCTCTTCTCCCTGCGGAAAGGAGGAGTCGAAATGGCTCCCCTCCGCTCTTGTTTCTGTACTTATAAATGAAGTCTGCTTTTTGAAACCACCCTGGGGAAAAAAGAAATGATTTATGGCATCTTTTAATACCTCCCTTGTGGGTGCTCCGGATCTCTTCTGCTTTGTGGACCTTCTGGATTTGATTATTTGGTTTTTCCCTTTCTGCTGTACCTCTGTGTCTTGGAACAGTGAAGGAGAACTGACTTTTTACTTTCGGATTTGCTTGTTGCCCTGGACCAGCCCGGCTGCATGCCTCGGCGACGCCATTTTCTTTGCATAAGATTTATTTATTTATTTTATTTATTTATTTATTAAATTTGTTAGCCGCTCCCTCTCCACAAAGGGACTCGGGGCGGCGTACAATAAATGAAAACACATATTATAAAATTACACATTGTACGGAGGAGGTATAAAACACAATACAATCATTATAATAACATAGAAATATTAAAATAAGTTAAAATTAAAACCCAATGGAAATTACAAGTTTAAAAATTGCCAGGAGGAATAAAATGGAGCTATGGTTGAGCCAGGCCTGCTAGTTGAAAAGGTGGGTTTTGAGTTTTGAACGGAAGGAGCGGAGGTCGGTGGTAATCCTAATATCCGGGGGGAGGTCATTCCAGAGGGCTGGGCCCATCACAGAGAAGGCCCTACTCCTGGGCGCCGCCCTTTGGCACTGCTTAGTGGACGGCACCCGGAGAAGTCCCTCTCTGTGAGAGCGAATTGGTCGTAGGGATGTATGGGGCAGGATGCGATCCCGCAGGTAGCTAGGTCCTGTGCCATGGAGCGCTTTGAAGATGGTAATCAATACCTTGAAACGCACCCGATAGACCACAGGAAGCCAGTGCAGCTCGCGCAGGAGAGGTGTTATATGGGAGTATCTCGCACTCCCCATAATCACCCGCGCGGCCACGTTCTGGACCAGCTGCAGTCTTCAAGTGCATCTCAAGGGAAGCCCCATGTAGAGAGCATTACAGTAGTCTAGGCGGGACGTCACCAGCGCGTGAGTGACTGTGCGAAGGGCATCCCGGTCCAATAGGGGGCGCAATTGGCGCACCAGGCGAACCTGGTGGAACGCCCCCCTCGCCACGGCTGCCACATGGTCATCCATGGACAGCCTGGCATCTAGGAGGACGCCCAAATTGCGCGCCCGCTCCACGGGGGCGAGTTGAATGCCCCCAATGGCCAGAGATGGAATTATCTGGTTGAACCGGGGAGCCGGAACCCACAGCCACTCCGTCTTGGAAGGGTTGAGCCTGAGTCGGTTGTCACCCATCCAGATCCGTACGGCTTCCACACACCGGGACATCACTTCGACGGCCTCGTTGGGGTAGTTCGGGGTGGAAATGTACAGCTGAGTATCATCAGCGTACAGATGATATCCCACCCCGAAACCACGGATGATCTCACCCAGTGGCTTCATGTATGTGTTGAACAGGAGTGGCGAGAGGACCGACCCCTGTGGCACCCCACAAGTAAGGGGGCATAGGGTCGACCTCTGCTCCCCTGCCAACACACGTTGCATCCGGCCAGAGAGGTAGGAGCCGAACCACCGCAAAACGGTGCCCCCAACCCCTCCAGTCGGCGCAACAGGATACCATGGTCGATGGTATCAAAAGCCGCCGAGAGGTCTAATAGGACCAGGATAGAGGAACAGCCCCTATCTCTGGCCCTCCAGAGATCATCTACCAACGCGACCAAGGCCGTCTCTGTGCTGTGCCCAGGGCGAAAGCCGGACTGGCGCGGGTCTAGATAATCATTCTCCTCCAGATGTCGTGGAAAATGAGAAGCCACCACACTCTCTACAACCTTCGCCAAAAAGGGAAGGTTGGAGACAGGACGATAATTGGCCAGCTCCGTAGGGTCCAGGGAAGGCTTCTTGAGCAAGGGTCTCACCACCGCCTCTTTCAAGGCGGCCGGGAGAGACCCCTCACCCAACGAAGCGTTCACTAGGCCCAGGAGCCAGTCGCGTGTAACCTCCCAGGATGCCAGTACAAGCCAGGAGGGACACGGGTCCAGTAAACATGTGGTAGGTCGCAGTCGTCCACGCAATCTGTCCAAATCCTCGATGACAACCAAGTCAAACTCCTCCCAAAAAGGTTTCTCAAGACTCGCCACTGGCGTCTCGACTGGGCCACTGAAGGGGACCCAATCCTTCCGGATTTGAGCGACTTTATCCTGCAGATATTTCCCAAACTCCTCTGCCCTACCCTGTAGAGGGGCCTCCCGCGGCCTCTGAAACAGAAGGGAGCGGGACACCCGAAACAGGGCGGCAGGGCGGTTCTCTGCGGATGCAATGAGAGCGGCACAATATTGACGTTTGGCCGTTCTCAATGCCACTAGGTACGTCCTTAAATGGGCTCGTACCTGTGCTCGGTCAAATTCGGATCGGGAGGATCTCCAACGACTCTCTAGGGATCTCTTGCGGCGCTTCATCACCCTTAGCTCCTCGGTAAACCAAGGAGCCAGGGTGGATCGTTGCCGCAGGAGAGGCCGCAGAGGCGCCACCCGGTCAAGGGCCCTGGCAGTCGCACTATTCCATGCGGCTACCAGGTCCTCCACCCGGGGGCGGGTCAGGTCTACAGGAGGTGGCCCAAGCTCCGTCTGGAACGTATCTGGTTCCATCAGGCGCTTGGGGCGGAACCATCTTCCAGCTCCGCCTCCCTGCAACGGGGGGTAGCACCAGGGAAGTCAAGTCAGAGGAGTGAGTGATCTGACCATGACAGAGGAGTGATGGTTAAATTCACTCCTCCCAGATCACTCAACCACTGGCGAGAGACAAAAACAAGGTCCAAGGTGTGACCTCCCTCGTGTGTCGGGCCTTGAATCATTTGAGTCAGGTCCATGGCTATCATGGAAGCCATGAACTCCCGAACCCCCTCTGATGCTTCTCCCACCGACGGCAGGTTAAAATCCCCCATCACTAGAAGTTTGGGGGTCTCAACCGCCACCGATGAGATCAGCTCGAGGAGCTCAGGCAGGGTCGCTGATGTATGGCGGGGAGCCAGGTATACTATCAGCAGGCCTCCCAGGGCCCCATTTCACAACAAGGGATTCACATCCGGACGTCTGTGGCACAGTGGACTCCCTCGGCTCAGGGAGTCCACAGTGGACTCCCTAAAGAGGGAGGCTGTGCTCCCTGTGGCACAGCCTCCCTCTTTAGGCTGTGTGGGGACAACCAAGGGAGCTAGGCCCACCTGGCATGGAGTCGATGCGGCTTAGCCAGCCAGGCAAGGCCAGGGACTGGGGCGGGAGCAAGTAAGGCCTCAGCTGATGGGTTTTGCGACCTATGCAAGGCCAGGGACTGGCTGAGGCCTTTCTTGCTGCCAGTCCCCGGCCTCGCATAGGCCGTAAAGCTCCCCTACCGTCCGCGCCCTGCGAAGTCACAGACGAAGCCTGCGGTAAGCTTAACTTACCTTTATGTAGCCTCAGGAGAAGGCAGCAGTTCCGTTGGGGCACAGCAGGCATGCCGGGAAGTCAGCAAGCGTCAACGCAAGGCCATCAACAGTGTGTTGCATGTTGACCGTGGTATATATAGAGCTCTCAGAGGCGGAGCCAGCAGCGGGCGGGTGGGCAGGTGGGGCAAGCATCGTGCCAGAGGGTGGGGCAAGTGAGTGGCGCCAAGGCATGCGTGGCGAGCAAGCGGGGACAGGCCAGGGGACCGGATCGATTTGGGGGCGTGGCCAACCTGCCGTTCCTACTGGTTCAGCGACCCAGACCCAATTTTTAACACCGGTTCGCCCAAACTGGTGCAAACTGGGAGGAACCCACTTCTCCTGTGCGCTGCTTGGAGAGTCCAAGCATGGGTTAAATTCTGTCTGACTGCCCTGGACTGAATTGAAAGATCTTTAGCCATGCCTCTGCTGCTGGCACCTCCTCAGATTTTTTCAATTCAGTCTAGCCCAGTGAACACGTTTCAAAGTGGTTCCTACTATTAAGGAATATTTACCTTTAACTTGGATTCTCCAACCTTCCTTTTTCCTTTCTACAGAGAGAGCAGGTCTGTTTTACTGTTTTTCTATTTGATTCTTAGAGCAGCTGTACTTGCCGGCTTCTCCCGGGCTTCTTCGGGCTCGCATGGCTCTCTGTGTTGCTAGGTGATGCGGGACGGCTTTGGAGCTGACGTGATCGTTTCTCTGAGCGCAGCGGTCAGCAGCGGGGGGGGGAGCCGCTTGTGCTACAATTCGGCGATTGGTGTGACCGTCAGTGGTACGAGGACCCATCCGTTTCTGCCATCGCTTCTCTGCTGCTGCTGCTGCTGCTGCTTAGTTTTGATGGCGTTTCCAGTCGCCTCGTCATCACGGTGGCCATTTTCGATCAGGGAAAATCCCCGGTGGCCATTTTGAGTGCCAAAAATTGCCGCGGTTTTTATCAGGAGCCGTTGGAAGAGCGTCGGACATTAGAGGCTGCAGCTCGACTGGTTCTGCCCGGTCATTCCGGCGGTCAGTTGTTCTCGGCCACTGAGCAAAACCGGCATATTGCCAAGCAAGGTTCTTGGTCTTTCCCAAGGCCAGCCTCTAGCTGTTTGCTCTACAGGTGCTGGGAGATCTCCAACTCGTGCCAGGGACATTCACAGGCCGGTGCTGGCTGAGTCCTCCCCGGATTGCAACCAAGGATCTTCCTCTTCAGCTGCCCTCCTGCAGGCCCCTGACACAGCACCTGCAAGCTTCCTCACATCCTTAATTTGTGTTTCCAGGTGGTGAGTGGTGCCTAACCTTCCCTGCCCAGCACATGATGGCAGACAAGGTAGCTCAGGAGGCAACGCAGCCAGGGCCCTCCACTAGCAAGAGCCTCACTAGACAGGCTAGCAGGGCCACCTCTGAGGCCCTCAGCAAGCAAAGTCAGGCGGGGAGCAGGAAGGGAGCCAAGTCCCAAGACAAGGTTGCCCCCAAACACCAAAAGGCACCGAAATCCAACCTGAAAGGGCCCAGCAACAGCCGGTAGCTAGTTCTCCAGCCCATGCAGAGGGATCGCCTGTGGCCCCAGCCCCCGTCAATGAAGTCCTCTCACGGGTGGATAGTGAGCATGAGGGCCAGGAATTTTCATCAGATGCCTCCCCTGTTTCAGCTGACTCCCCCAGACCATCCATGGGAGACAATGCTGATTTATTCCAATGCTCCTTGGAGGCAGAGGATTCTCCTCCAACTTTGTCTTTGGTCCCACAACATCTCCTGCCTCGCCGAGCTGAGAAGCAAATGCGGCCTGCAGAAGACCAAGGGTCGGCCCTGTCCCCTGAAATGCAACAGGTCATAGCCAGGGCCATCTCCCAGGGCATTGCAGAGGGTCTCAAAGAGCGTGCCAAACGGTCCCACAGATCTAAGTCTAGTTCCTCCAGGCCTGCCCCTTCGGAGGATACCCAAAGGTCCGCCTCTCCCCACTCCTCGTTTGACAGCGAGGACTCGGCTGTGGATGAGGATGTTCCTCCAGAGCAGGAATTTTCCGGGGATGAGGGTGCCGTGACGGATAAGCCAGCCTTTACTGGGTTGTTTAAACATGCATCGTTCAAGACTATCTTGACCAAGGCCAAAACGGCCACCCATATGGGGGTAACTGCCACCGATCCAGCCACAGTAGACCCATCTGACCCGAGTGAAGGGCTGTTTGAGGAGCCTGTCGTTCCCCAAGAAATTGTGCCAGTCCCAAAATTATTTTTGAACGTGGTGCAGCAACAGTGGGTTCAAATGGGTACTCTGGCCACGCCCGGTAATAGCGATAAAAAACTTTATATGGTGGATGCTTCCCTTGAGGATTTGTTAAAATTACCTCAGGCGGATCCTTTGGTTCAAGCCCTTACTTCCTCCTCAGTCTTACCTCCTGAACTATTAGAAGGCCTGAAGGCGGAGGACAAAAGGTCTGAAAAGGCATGTCACAAGACCCATCAGGCGGCTGCCTGGGCCATCAAAATGGCCACTTCAGCTGGCTCAGACAGATTTCTGCAAAGCTCCTGGCGGGTGACACCAAGCTGAGGCAGCAGTTCAATAAGGTTTTAGCGGCAGCGGAATACACTGCAGATGCTACCCTCAATTCCACTAAGTTTGCTTCCAGGGCCCTAGCCTCGAATGTCACCACCAGGCGGCACTTGTGGCTTTGCCACTGGAACGTCCAAATGGAAGTTGGCCTCTGCCCCCTTTAAGGGAAGAAAACTTTTTGGGGAAGCTTTGGACCCAGTCCTTGTTGAAAACAGGGACAAAAAGAAAGTAATGCCATCTGTCACCAAGAAATCGGAGCGTAAGGGTTCTGGTTATTTTATAAAACCCTCCTTTCGTTCCTCAACCGTCTGCTAGCACCGGACAGTACCACCGTCCGTACAATCGGGTCAGACTCGTCACAGGACCGTCAACTGTTTCAGGATAGGGGCAGACAACAATCCTTCTCCAAATGGCCTTTTCGCTGCAGATCAGGCTCCAGGCCTTTCCGTCGCTATAAGTGACGCCCAGCGGACGGCTCCCATCGGAGGTCGCCTGCAGTTATTTCAGGACAGATGGGAGCAGACCACGTCAGACCAATGGGTACTTCAAACAATCCATCTGGGTCTGACTCTAGAATTCATTTCCCCTCACCCCTGCCACTTCATCCGCTGTCCCACCCTGTCATCGCCAGTCAAAAGGTCCCTAATGGAGCAGGAGATCCTGCACCTCTGGGAAGAGCAATAGAACCAGTGCCAGCAGGTCAAGAGGGGTCAGATTTTTACTCAATCCTGTTCCTAGTTCCAAAGAACTCCAGAGGGTGGAGGGGGATATTAGATCTAAAAAGATTAAATTACCACCTAGCGTACAAACACTTCAAGATGCAGTCCCTCCAGTCAATCTTGGGCTGCATCAGACCAGGGGATCTACTAACATCAATAGATCTCCGAGAAGCATACCTCCACAACCCTTTCCACAAAGCCCACTGCAGGTTCCTGAGATTTTACTATGCAGGAACCCATTATCAATACAGGGCTCTGCCATTCGGCCTGTCATCAGCCCCCAGGACACTTACAAAGATTCTGGCAGCCGTAGTAGTGTCCCTGAGGTTATGCCTGGTGAGGCTTCAAGCATATCTGGACGACATCATCATCCAATCAACGTCCTGCCAGCAAGCGGCCCGAGACCTCCGGGTGATGATGAGAGCCCTTCAAGACCACGGGTTCTCCATCAACATGGACAAAAGTCACCTCACTCCCACCACCAGGTTGCTGCATCTCGGAGCCATAATAGACACTGTGAGTTGTGAGTGGAGGAGCCGAAGTCGTGACGACATAACGTGAAATCTCAATGCTCTGAGATCGCAGTCGATACTTTTGCCACTGGGTGGTCCAAACGGACCTAAACCGTCCTGCAGAGATGGTGAACAGGAAGAATACATCTTGCTGATCTCAGGGACAGCGCAAAGTTCTTGAGCCGGTGACAAAAAATCCAGCCATTTGGCTGATGAAGTCGGGGCGGCTCCAAAATGGAAGGATATGGAAAGAGAAAGTGTTTCCAGCTGGTGAGGAATTTGTACTGTTTTAAAAGTGACTGCCTATAAAAAAACTTAAAATTAATTTAAATTGGAGAACAGAAGAAATAAGCAGCGGAATTCAATTTGGACTGGTTTTGGACAGTGGGTTATCTTACTTTTTAAACGCTATCTTCACGGATGGAATTTATGCAAGCCTTTTAAAACGAATGGATTAAGTTTCCTTCTTCTATTTTTTTTTCTTTTGCTATTCTTTGTAATCTATGGACTAAAATTCTCCTCTTTCATTACTGTGGGTGTTTTTCTAACTCATTTAAGAATTGGACTTTTTTTAACTTGAAATACAAAAAAGATACAAAAAGAAAAGAAATTGTAACATTGTAACACTGCTACTCGGAGGCTGGAGGTTTGTGTATTGGAAACAAAACACTTTTTTAACTGATTATCCTGGCTTGGCACTTCAAGGTCTCACAGCGTGTTTATAGAGAGTGATAGGAAGAAAAGCACATAGATGTTCCTTTGAAGTATATTTTTAACCAGAGAAAGGTGAAATGTTACTGTGATGCTTAATCCTGTTAAAACCTTCTAAGGTAGAGCAGCAGTGTTTGTTAGCTGGAGATAATGGCACAATTTCAACAGCAGAAAGAAGTTTTAAGTCTGCAAAAGATACTCTCAGAAATACAGAAATTATCAGATACATGTGAGAGGATAGAGAAGAAGTTGGAAGTTTTAGTGCACCTAACAGCAAAATATGATGAAGAAGTTGAAGATGCTAATCAAATGGAAAAAGTGGCGGTTAAAATCCAAAAAATCGAAGAGGAAAATGAATATAAAGAAATTAAAATTGCTATTTATGGTGATTGGTTTGTCTCTGAAAAGGGAAAGAGTGGAATACTGAAAGAGGAATTAAATGGAGGGGAAATCTACCCCAGATGGCAAGATACAGAAGAAGAGAAAACAAAAGAATTTATGGATTTAAAGAGAGAAATTTTATTAGCAATATCATTGATAACACTACCGACAATCAAAGATAAGCTGATTAAGGAAACAGAAGAAGGGCATCAAAATTACATGAGAGATTTTATAAGCAAAGAGTTGCTAAGAGGAGTCCATACAAAGTTGATTAAGGAGATGATTAGAGGACTGATACCACAAATGGCAGAAGATATGAGACTGTTTTGCTACTGGAAAGATACAGGTTGATAAATGGAAGAGTATAATTTAAAACTAGCTAAACTTAGTGAAATTTAGTGACAATAGCTATAGTTAAATAAATAATTGATAATGATAATAATGTATACAATGTGTAGTGTTATGATAATAACTGGATATGAATATTGAATGGTACCTGTGAAAGTAAGATTAGAAACATTTTGGATTATATATAAAGGTTAATAAAAAAAAAGAATTAAGTTAGATTCAGTTAAGTCTTGATTATTAGGGGGGAAAATGATATGATGCAGGATATAGTCAAATAAAGGAGAGATAATGATAATAATGTATATATATGTATGGGTACAACACAAGGAAATGGGATGTAAATTGTAAACAGTGATTTGGAAAGAAGGACAGAAAACTTTGTTATTAAATATTATGGATGTTTAGCTAGAATAGGACATAAGGATTTAGTGTCATTGGAGGATTTTAGAAATAGTAAATGAAATACCAGTATGTGGTTATGTATTAAATCTTGGTATATTTTATGATGAAGGATGTTTAAACAATTATAGTCAAATCAAAATGGAGGTATGATGACGGTAACATGTATAAATATCTGAGTTAAAATACTTGAGTTAATATGAATTATGCTTGATGACTGTGGAAGAGATGCACAAAAGTCTTTTGTAACCAACTGATACACTTTCTACAGTATGTAAAGAAGGAAGATTTTATGTGTTGTGTTTGTTTTGAAAATTTAAAAAACACTTTTATAAAAAAAAATAGACACTGTGAGTTGCCAAGTCTTCCTGTCGCAGGAGCGGATCTCCAGCCTCAGACAACTGATACTTCAGGTGAGAGCCTTGCGGACTGTGCCCATAGTCCTGCTGTCAAAGCTTCTAGGCAAAATGATCTCTTGCCTTTCGATAGTACCGTGGGCGAGGCTGCACTCACGACAGTCACAATGGTGCCTTCTGCCACACCAAAGGGCCAAGAACAGCAACTCCCCAAATCCGATTCTGGTTCCCCTCAGGGTTCAACAGTCCCTGCAGTGGTGGGACTCTCCTGCACTGACCAAGGGCAGTCTCTTCTGCGAGCCAGATCGCCTAACCATTACGACAGACGCCCGCCTTTTCGGATGGGGAGGATATCTGGACAATCAGGTCGCGCAAGGCAGGTGGTCTGACAGCGATCTCAAGCACAGTATAAATTGGCTAGGGCTAAAAGTGGCAAGACTAGCTCTTCTACATTTTCAAACAACCATTCAAGTTCAACATATAATGTTGTTAATGGACAATGTGGCCACCAAGGCACATGTCAACCGCCAGGGGGGCACTCACTCCAAGTCCCTGCTGGCGGAGGCAGAGCACCTGGGGAAGTGGGCGGAGAAACACCTATCATCCATCCGAGTGGAGCACATCTCCGGGCTGAGCAACGTTCAGGCGGATTGGTTGAGCAGGGACACAATCGATCATTCAGAGTGGCGCCTGCACCTGGATCTCTTCCTCAAGATCACACAGAGGTTCGGTCGCCCCTCAGTCAACCTATTTGCCACCCCGGAGAACACTCATCTCCCTCGCTTCTTCTCCAGGTACAGCTCCCTGAGAGCAGAGGGGGTCAACGCACGTCTCTGCAGCTGGCCACCCGGCCTCCTGTACATGTTCCCGCCGTTGCCACTCCTTCCCAGCGTCATCTGCAAGATCCTCACAGAACAGGCAGACGTGCTTCTGGTAGTGCCCTTCTGGCCCAGATGGGCCTGGTCTGCCGACCTTGTGAGCCTCTCCATCGCCAAGCCGTGGAGGATTCCTCCAGGGGAGGTTTCTCTCAGCCAGGGGCCCTATCACATCCGGAGCCCCATTGGTTGCAATTGGCCATCTGGCACTTGAGAGGGACCTCCTAGAGAGGGACAGGCTCTCCTCCAAGGTCATCCGAACCATTCAGGCGGCACGTCAACCATCTACTACCAGAATTTATGAGGCCACCTGGTCAGCCTTCACAAAATGGTGCGTGATAGGGGTATCTCCGTTGGGAGACAGAAAATAGCGCAGCAGAATGTACAGCTAGAGAGAAAAAACGTTGCTAGTAGAAAAAACACACGAATAGAGTTTCAGACACTGCTAGTAAAAAAACAAGTAGCTTTACTACTAATAATTGCTTCACAAGCAGTGATAGTAGATATATGTCCAAACACAATGCAAAGAACAAACAATTGTTTAGAGTCGCAGTTCACGTTCCAGTCATCAAGCGAGCAAGTAGTTATCAAGCATAGGGCAAGCAGAGAGAGAGAGTGAGCTCTCCTGACTCCCTCTTATTGTAAAGTTAATTACAGCTGATAAGTACATTCACCCATTTAAAGCAACAACGACCATTTGTTATTGTATATAGATATATGTTGCCTACCCAACACTAGGAGTATACTCCCAACATTGCATACCTTCGCAGATAGACCCCGTTTGCGCTTCTATACCGCAAATTCTGGACTTCTTGCAGGCAGGGTTGGACCAGGGCTTGGCGGCCAACACCCTCTGACATCAAGTGGCGGCGTCCACTGTCCTCGCTCCCAGTGACCACCTATCCCTGGCACGTCATTCCAGGGTATGCAGTTTCCTGAAGGGAGCCACCAATTTACAGCCTCCGGTCGTTCATAGATACACGACCTGGGAGCTGAACATTGTCCTTAGGGCTCTAGTCGGTCCGCCATTTGCGCCTCTACGATCTTGTGACCTCAAACATCTAACTTTCAAGACAGTATTTCTGACTGCTATCACCTCTGCACGTAGGATCTCGGAGATGGCAGCTTTGTCAGTCAGGGAGGACTTGTGTGTCATGCACCCAGATAGGGCTGTCCTCCGTTTGGATCCTTCATTCCTTCCGAAGTTCAACACCTGGTTTCATCGGAGCCAGGAAGTCATTCTTCCGGACTTCTGTCCTCACCCAAGACATCCTATGGAACGCAGATGGCATAAACTCGACGTGCGCAGAACCATTCGCAAGTATATCAAGCGCACGGCGTCATTCAGGCGGCCAGAATCACTTTTCATTTCGTTCCAACCGGCTACCATGGCACGTAAAGTCACATCTGCCACCATCGGCCGTTGGTTGCATGCCTGCATTGCCCTTGCCTACCAGCTCCAGTCTAAACAGGTGCCACACCACATCACAGCCCACTCCGCAAGGAGCACCGCATCCACAGCAGCCTGGGCAACCCAAGCGCCCATAGAAGAGATCTGCAGAGTGGCTATGTGGGCTTCACCATGCCAATTTGTATGAAATTACAAGTTGGACAAATTTGCGTCAGTGGAAGCAGCTTTTGGGAGACGAGTCCTTCAGGGTATCCATGCCACTGGAGAGACCATTGACTTGGGTTATTCAAAATATTTTGAAAAAGAGGATAAAGTTCACGCCCCAGTTGTTCCTGTTAGGTATAGTTTCAGATTGTACTGTTATAGAGACTAATTTGATTTTGAACCTAACGACGGCAGCAAGATTGTTGGTGGCGCAATATTGGAAGAAGGAAGAGTTGCCCACTATCCAAGAATGGACATTAAAAGAAGTAAACTTAGCAGAGATGGCCAAAATCTCAGCGTATCTGAAGGACCATTCAGATGAGAAGTACAAGCTGGACTGGAGAAGATGGATTGACTATATTCAAAACAAATACCGGACTAAAAAATTTCAGTTAGCTTATGAATGAAGGCATAAGGAATGCTACAATTTATTTAAAGCTAGTTTAATAAAGGGGGAGTTAAAGCACAGGAATAGTAACATGTTAAAATTAGTTAGCTTATATTAGTGTATGGTTGTTAAATGTTTATACCCTGTATTTTGCTCTGGGAGGTCGGGGGGAGGGAGGGAGGAAAGAGGGGTAGGGATGGGGGAAGAGGGAAGGGTAAGGGGGGTAATAATTGTAAAACTTATTAAATTTTTTAATAAAAAACAAAAAAATAAAAAAACAAGAAAAAAAAGGAAAAAAAGACCATTGACTCAAACTCTTCCCGCTCTAGTGACATTCAGCTTGGGTGTGTGTGTCCCATGCTTGGACTCTCCAAGCAGCGCACAGGAGAAGGAACATTGGCTTACCTGAGCAGTCTTCTCTGTGCGCTGCAGGAGAGTCCAACCCCGCCCTAGGGTCTCTCTCAAAGCTTCCATACCTCCCTCTCGCAGCCCTGGCTGCGATTCGCATGGCAGTCCCTTGCCAGTTTTTGCGGGGCCTGTGTGTGGGAGGCTTCACGGGAGCCCCAGAGTTGGTGGGCCCTTGGCGTTCCCACTGCTACACCCACGTAGCCGGGCTGGAGGAAGCGGAGGAGCCTGGTTGGGAAGGAGAAAGGGGTTGGGAGGGCAAGGAAGGGGCCAGCCTGTGGGTCTCCCCCCCCCAAGCTGTCCCAAGGTAGGATCGGGGAGGAGCAGCTGTATCCCGGGGTAAGTAAGGGATGTCTCATGCCCACCCCTTTAGGGCCACAATTGGGGGGGAGGTTGAGCCCCCCCCTTTGGGGGCAGTATTGAGTGGCGTTGAGCCCCCCCTTTACGGACAGTATTGAGTGGCGTTGAGCCCCCCCTTTATGGACAGTATTGAGTGGCATTGAGCCCCCCCTTTACGGACAGGATTTATGGGGATTGAGACCCCCCTTTGGCCTGCTTTGGGGGATTGTGGCCTAGGACAAGTGGGGAGGGTCTCACCTCCCCCCCTTGGGTCCAGGATTAGGGGGGAAGTGACCGTCTTCTTTGCGGCCATGTGTTTGAGGGAGCTTTATCCCAGTCTACCCAGGGGTAAGTAGGAGGGGGGTCCCGAGCCACCCTTTTGGCGTGAGATCCAGGTGATGTGGGGCTCAAGGGCTGGGTGGGAAGGGGGGAATCTCGGCTGCGTGACCTTCAGTCCTTGGGCCGTTGACCTTTTACAGCAGCTGGGGGGGGCTAACCAGACTGTGACCTTCAAATCCCCCTCCATTCTAGCACTGATGATGTTCCCTGGTTGGGTCACGAGACATCTGCAAGAGAAACACCCAGCTCACAGATCACCAAGGACCCCACAATCCTCCTCCCCACCCTCCCTCCCTTCTTTGATGATGTTCCCTAGTTGGGTCATGAAATATCTGCAAGAAAGCCACCCTGCTCGGAGAGATCAAGGACCCCGCAATCCTTCCTCCTCCTCCCTTTTCTTCCTCTTCACAAACCCCCACTCCTCCTACCCCTGATGACGTTTCCTAGTCAGGTCATGAAATGTCAGCAAGGGAAACCCTCCCCCCCAACCTCCGAGACCACCCAGGACCCCTCAAGCTAGTTCACCCTCACTTAACGTAGGACATCCTGACCATCTGCAGCTGGTTTCAAGTTCCGGACTGCCGGAATCTGTGTTGAACCGAGAAAAAACGACGCGGTACGTTCCTGATCAACGGGTTGTCGTGTCGAACTCACAACTTCCTTGTCCTTTTTTTACGACAGAAACCAGAGATATGCTGAAGGAATTCCCGCAACCGAAAAACCTTCTCAACAGTGTCATCGGACACACCCTCGGTATCTCCCATGCCAGAGACAAATTAATCTTCATCCATTCCAGTGGGCCGCGAAAAAAGGTATTTTTTAAAAAAAAAATTCAATTTAACTTTCCTTTTTCCTTTAAAAAAGGAAATTGAACCAGGGTCCGAAGCCCTGGTTAAATTTCCTATGAGCCGAACTCAAGAATACAGGTAGTCCTCAACTTACAACGGCTTGCTTAGCGACCAAAGTTAACAACAACGGCACGGGAAAAAAATTAACTGTGGGTCATTTTTTGAGACTTTCCCAGATCGAAATTCCAATGTTTGGCAACCAACTCATATTTATAACTGTCTTAGCATCCCAGGGTCAGGGGATCGAAATTCCAACATTTGTCAACCGACTCGTCTTTACAACCATCGTAGCATCCGGGGGGGGGGTCCCCTTTTTGTGATGTCACGATGAGCAAAGTCCACAGGCATAAAAGGTAGATTTGCTTTCACAACCTGGTTTCGGGGAATCCTCAATGTACGACCACAGTTGAGCCAGCAATTTATATTGTCAAGTAAGAAATCTGTTCACTGAGACTTTGACCCCATTTTACGACTTTTCTGGTGGCATTTGTTACGTGGCAAATAGTTAAGTGTGTGTGGTTTCCGCTCTGTTGCTTGTCAGAAGGTCGCAAAGCAGGGATCTGTTGTGGCCTGCCAGTGGAGCTGGTGGCAGACTCAGACATTGAGGAGGTTGGGGAGGAACATGGGCCAGTCCTGGAGTCTGGGAAAGGCTCTGACGAGCGCTCTGTGTCGGAGGCAGAGAGGGGGCCAGGGCTGTCTGACAGTTATTAGCTGCCTTCAGAGTCAGACATCAGTGGAGGAGAAGGGAACAGCTAAGGAACAAGGGTCGACTCAGGAGTAAAGCCACAGGTGGATGGTGATTGGGCCCTCCCTTAGGGAATAAAGAGGCGTGAAAGGAGAGTGGAGTTTGCAGGAGACAATTAGTTCAATTCATTAGGGTAAAGATCTGTTCCTGACTTCTTGCCAAGTATTATCTGCTACAGAATGACGTTTTGAACAGTGGTGGGTTGCAGGCGGTATGCCTCGGTACGGGTGTACCGGTGCCTGCCGGGAGCACTGGGTACCGTTCCGGTATGGTGCTCCGGAGGGCCCACGTGCCCACACAAGCTCCTTACCTGTATTTGAGCTCTTTGGCGCTTCCGCGCACGCACACAGAGCATACGGCGCCTTCGCGACAAAGATATCTGCCTGGCAGCTCTCCAAGACTGATAAAGGTCTGTAGTTGTGGAATCTCTTGAAAGACTGTTGGCTGGGACTTTGCTGGAGAGGAATTCATTTTAAACTAAGTAAAAGGGGTTTTATCGGGACGAGGAGTCGGCTTCGTTATCGGGGAGGCTCCATTGTGTCGTAAGTGGAGGATGAACAATAGTTTGCTTGACCACTTTCTGTGATGACTTAACGACCATAATGGAGAGGTTCTATTACAGTCATAACTCGATGATCTACAGTAGTTTGCTTGACAATTTTCTGTCACATCTTAACAACTGTAATGGCGAGGCTCCATCACGGTCGTAAGTCAAGGATAAACAGTTCAGGCCTAACTCTTCTCTTTCTTCAGAAAGTCACACTGCTCATCAAAAATGTTGAAGTGGAAGGCTATGGGACCAAGAAAATTGATGCCGAGAGACAGGCGGCCGCCGCTGCTTGCCAGCTCTTTAAGGTGGGAATTTCTGGGGCGGGTTTTGCACACACAACCCTTCTTGGACAGGTCAAGATTTTTTCCTTTTAGGACTCGAAGGCTGCGGGGACGGCCACATCACTTAACAATGGAACTGGGATACCAACTGACATGGTAATGTAGTTTGGTTTCCTTGCAGATGTCTTGTGACCCAACTAGGAAACATCATCAGGAGAAAGGAGGAGGGGGAGGAGACTGTAGTTCGGTAATGAAACACCTGCAAGGAACCCCACAGTTCTCTTCTTCCTCCTTCTCCTCCTTCTCGCAATCCCTCCTCTCTTCTAATACTGATGATGTTCCATAGTCGGGTCATGAAATGTCTGCAAGAAAACCACCCAGCTGAGAGAACCCCAAGTACCCCAAAGCTTGTCTCTACCTTGCTTGTCCTCCATGGTGCCATCCAAGCTTCTTTCTTTCTTTCTTTCTTTCTTTCTTTCTTTCTTTCTTTCTTCCCTCTCTCTCCCCCCACCCCAGGGTTGAGGCCTGATGGGGCCCCAAAAAGAGCTCTTTGACGCCGCCAAGTACCGAATTCTTGCCAAACAGCTGGGCTGCGCCGAGAAGAAGTGGTTTGCCGAAAGCCACTGGCGCTCCAAATCCGGCCCTTCCCTGGCCGACCTCTCAACCTGCTGGCGACGGAGGGAGCCCGAAGACTCCATCCACCCCCTGGAGCACAGCCCCCTCCCCAAACCCCTCCAACATGAAGAGCTGGAGGAGGGGGAGCTCGAAGAAGAAGGGGAACTTGAGGAGGGGGAGCTGGAGGAAGACGCCATCGACCTCCACAACGGTCTGTCTGTGGCACAGCCAGGCACTCAGATGCCAGCCACAGAGCTCAGGTACGACGTCGGTAACATCTGTTCAGTGATTTTCGGTCTTTTGTCGTCTGCCCTGCTCGTTGGGTGCAACTTCTGAATGGGCTCAGGTTTAGGATTCGTTCCTCTGGCAGCTCCCATTGCAAAACAATTCCGGGAGTGGAAGTCCAGTCATCTTAAAACATGCCGTCTAGGGGAATCTGGGAGTTGAAGTCCTCCCCTCTTACAGCATGCTGGCTGGGGGATTCTGGGAGATGGAGTCCTCCCCTCTTAAAGCTTACAAACTAGGGAATTCTGGGAGTTAAAGTCCACCCCTCTTAAAGCATCCCGGCTGGGAGATTCTGGGAGTCGAATTCCCCCTGTTTTAAATCATACCACTTCTTCAATCATTAGAAGCCGACAACCTCCCTGCAAGGCAGCCTAAATCCCCTGGGGAACATTCTAGAATGCCTGGAAACTTCTGCTGGACAATGTGATGCAACAGAGCAGGCCTTACCCTGCTTGGAGAGCATGAAGAACCTGATTGGGAGGGGACTGGATAATGGTCCATTGTCCCCCACCTCGCTCAAATGTGGGTCGCTTGGTTAGGACTGTCCATCTTCCCTCTTTGCTTGTGGTTGGGTCAGTGTGTGTGTGTAAACATTCTCATTGGCCTCCAGGCCTTAACAGCGTCCTCCCATCGTACAGCAAATCCTCGAATTAGGACCACAATGGCGCTCCAAATCCCTGTCGCTAAGTGAGAAAGTCGCTGGGTGAGTTTTGCCCCCTTTTACGATGTTCCTTGCCACAGTTGTTAAATGAATCCATGCAGTTCTTAAGTGAGTCACATGGTTAGAAGTGGCATATGGTTTCCTGCCTGAGCAGGGGATTGGACTAGAAGACCTCCAAGGTCCCTTCCAGCTCTATTCCGATTGGTTCTGAAGTGACTCTGGCTTCCACGTTGACTTCGCTTGTCAGAAGGTCGCAGAAGGGGATCACCTGACCCTTGGACACTGCACAACCGTCATAAATATGAGTCGGTCACCAAGCATTGGAATTTCGATCATGTGACCCTGGGGATGCTGCCACTGTCAGGCCTGTAGTTATGTTCCTTTTAGGATTTTTGGCCTGCCATACTTTCTATTATTTCACTGTGCTGTTTCATTAGTGTAGTAGTTGGGAGAGGGGAATAGAAAGGAGTAGAGTTGTGGAATGTGTTGTTGTCATTCCTTTATAGAAGCCAAGGTCATCTTTTGTCTCCGCACCTCTGCACCTGACCGGAACCAGCTGGGTGGAGATGCCAGCGTGGCCGAGGAAGATTGGACCATGTGATGGATTTATGGGTGTGGGGAAAAGATCATGAACTTTCAACTGGGTGGAATCCCAGGAAATTTTCAGATTTGGGATTCCACAATTCGATGCCAACATGTCTGTCTTATTAAATTGGAACCTTAAGGATAGCTTTGCCTTGGACTCTGATTTAATTCTGCATGATATTTGGAACGCTGACAGCCACAGGCATACATGTGAAAAATGGTGATGTCACTTTTTCCAGTGAAAAACGGTGATAAGTCACTTTTTTCTTTTTTTTAATACGCAATTACTATTAAGCTTTTTACAAAACAAAACATAAAAATCAAATTCAACATCTATTCTTCCCATTCCTAAGACATCGGTATAGCCCCTTTTGTTTAGCATCTTACATACTTTCCATTTGTTTTTCATTTGCAATTTCCTCTTAACATTTATAATTCCTATAACCTAATATTTACATATATCAATATTCTACTTTCATTCGTTATTCCTATTCTCTAACAACTGATACCATTTATCCCATACTGTATAGTATTCTTTTTCTTCTTTATCTTACAGTTTGAGAGTTAATTTAACCATTTCCGTGCACTCCATTATTTTTTAATTATCATGTTTTCAGAGAGTATGCTGCCTATTTTCCAGTTTTGGGCATATGCTATTCTTGCTGCTGTCAGTATATGAATTATGATATAATTGATTTCCTTTGTAAACATTCCTCTAATTATCCCTAGCAAAAACATCTCCGGTTTAAATTGGATATGAAGGCCTGTTATTTCTTGCAACCAAATTCTTATTTTACTCCAACATTTCCTCTCTTCCGGACAGGTCCACCACATATGAAAGCATGAGCCCTGTTCATCTTTACATTTCCAACATCTGGGACTCAAATTTGGGTAAATTTTTGCCAATCTTGTCGGTGCTAGATGCCAATGGTAGAACATTTTATATAAGTTCTCTTTGTATGAGGCCGACATTGTTAATTTATAATTTTTCATCCACAACTGTTCCCAATCTCCTAATTGAATGCTATAGTCGAAATTCCTTGCCCAAGCTATCATATTTCCCTTAACAATTTCCTCTTGCTTTTTGAATTTTAATAAATAAGTGTGCATTTTGGTTATGAATTTCTTCTCCATTCCTAATAATATTTTGTCTAATGGTAATTGTTCTTTTTCTTTTTTTATTGTCCAAATTTTATTGATTTTAAAAGTTTTACAGGGAAAAGGGGTTAAAAGGTTATAGAGTAATTGTTCTTTTTCAATGCCATCTTCCTCTATCTCTTTTTTTGCATCTTGTCTGCAGTTGTATGTATGGCCACCAGTCAAAGAATATTCCCTGTTCTTTCAATTCTTGAGTTGTTTTCAGATTTCCTTGATTGTCTAACAATTGGTTGTAGGATCTCATCTTGGTTATATCTAATGTATTTGGGTATACCATTGCTTCCATAGTTGATAGCCATCTCGGTATTTTAATAATTGCTTTGACCTGATTTTTCTCCAGACTAGTAATAATGCTCCTCTAATTCTATGGCTTTGGAAATGCAAGTGTTTTGTATTTTTTTTCTCCCCTAGATGTGCATGCCACCCTGTATGTAGGTCATGTCCTTCTAGAATAAGTATCCTTTTATTGGTAAGGAGTACCCATTCTTTGATCCATAGCAAGGCGGCTTCATGATAGTATACCTCCCAATCGGAGTCCGAAGCCACCTCTAATTTGACTATCCTGTAATGATTTAAGACTTATTCTAGGTTTTTTCCCTTCCCATATAAACTTAGTTATTGTTTTATTTAATTCATTAAAAAACTTCTGATCTAGTTTTATTGGAATAGTTTGGAATAGGTATAGCCATTTTGGGAGTATATTCATCTTAATTGTGGTGATTTTCCCCACCAATGTTAGTTTAAGTTTTCTCCAGTGTTCCAAATCTAGTTTTGTTCTTTCCATTAATTTTTTATAATTATCCTCCTTTATCATTGAACACCTTGCTGTCAACCAGATCCCTAACTATTTAATTGTTTTTACAATTTGCAGTCCAATTTCCTCCTCCAATTCATTTTTCTGATTTGCCGTAAGATTTTTAACTAATATTTTTGTCTTGTCCTTGTTAATTTTGAGCCCTGCTACCTTACCAAATTCTTCTATTTCTTCCAACAGTACCTTTCCTGAATTGATTGGAGTTTCTATGAAAAATACCAAATCATCTGCGAACGCCTGGGCCTTGTATTCCTCATTCTTTATTTTAATTCCCTTTATTTCTTTTTTCTTTTTGTCTTATTTGCTCTAGTAGTATTTCCATTGAGAGGATAAAAATTAGAGGTGACAGCGGGCATCCCTGTCTTACTCCTTTGGTTATTTTGAAACCATCTGTGCGGTCTCCATTTACTATCACGTTAGCCGTTTGCTTTGAATAGATTGCCAGTATCATTTTCTTGAAATTTAAATCAAAATTCATATTTTGTACTTGTTTAATAAAGAAGTCCCAATTCAAATTATCAAAGGCTTTTTGCATCTAGAAATATTCCCAAATCTCCCGGGATAATGTCCCACAGTTCCTCCTTTTAGAATAATCTGAGGTTTCCCTCCTTGATTTCTAAAAGGAGGTACTGTGGGACAAGCACTGCTTGTTTCTCTGTATGTGTTTTGTAATATTCTAATGCGTTTAGTACTATTTGAGTGCTATTTCTGATTTGTCTATATGGTAGGAATCCATTTTGGTCAGTGTGGATTATTTTGTTTAATATATTTTTCAATCTTTCTGCCATAATCGTCATAAATATTTTGTAGTCAGCATCTAGCAACGAGATTGGTCTATAATTTTGGATTTTTTTTGTTATCAGTTCCTTTGGCGATTAATGTAATGTAAGCTTCAGCCCAAGATTTTGGTATTTTTGCTTGTTGTAGAGTCTCATTATATAGTTCTAACATGAAGGGTTCAAAAGTTTCATACATTATTTTGTAAAATTCCCCTGGGAGACTGTCTTGTCCTGGTGTTTTACCACTTTTCTGTTTAAATATTGCTTTTTTCAATTCTCTTTGGGTTATTTCTTTATTTAGCATTTCTCTACTTTCCTCCTCTATTGGAGGAAGCCCTTTTTCTTTCAGAAATGTGTCAATTTCTTCCTTCTTTATTTTATCCTCTCCATAGAGCTCCTGAAAGTAATTTCTAATATTTTTCTTCTATTTGATAATTAATATTCCATTCTTATCCTCTAGTTGCTGTATTAGTTTTTTTCCTTTTCCTTTTTCAGTTTAGGTGCTAGCCACCTTCCAGTTTTGTTTGCATGTTTAAAAAAGTTTTGTCTTGTTTGTTTTATTTTCCTTGCATTGTCTTCCTGCTCCAACAAATTTAGTTTATGGTGTCAGGCCTGTAGTTATGTTCTTTTTAGGATCTTTGGCCTGCCACACTTTCTTATAATTTCCTATGTGTTTTAGTGGTGTAGTAGTTGGGAGGGGGGAATGGAAAGGAGTGGGATTGTGGAATGTATGTTGTCATTCTTTTATAGAAGCCAAGGTCATCTTTTGTCTCCGCACCTCTACACCTGATTGGAAGCAGAGGGGTGTAGATGCCAGTGTGGAAGATGATGATTGGAACATGTGATGGATTATGGGGTGTGGGGATAGATCATGAACTTTCAACTGGGTGGAATTCCAGGAAGAAGATCAGAGTTGGAATTCCATAGCCGTGCTAACTTGCCTGTTATGAATAAATGGGAACTTTAAGGAAGATTCTGCCTTGGACAATGATTTATTTCATACATGGTATTTAGAACGCTAACATATGGCTCACTAAGTCCCAATCTAGCTTAATTCTATCGCATTACATATAGCATGTTGTTTGGTTACAAGTGCTTTTACATCCATATTTTCAATTACATATACAATCCCAGTTTTTCCATCCAATATAGCCAAAAACCTCACTTTCATTGTGCAGCATATATTCAATTACGATTAATATTTCTTTCTTTTCAATAAGCTTAATTCTCTTACATTCTTGATTGTCTGCTTAACAACAACATACCTTTATGCAATCATTGTCTCATTTTAAATATTTTTACAATATAAAAGAATTTACCTAGTGTTTATGTTTGTATATCTTTCACTGCTTTCAACAGGATATCTTTATGATATGCACTTAGAGTTATATATTATATTACCAATCTTCTATCAAATATACATTAGTTCATTTATTATCTTTATCCTTTATTTTATAACAAAAAAATCTAAATTATTCATATATATGTCAGTGTTTCATTGTATTATTGTTATAAAGTAGAATAAAATATGGATTAAAATATAAGAATGAAGACGTGGCATAAAAGGGACAGTTGGAAGCTTGCTTAAAGGGACAGGGAAATGTCATCAGCCTTCAACCACAACATGTTCCAGCAAATGCCCTATGTCAAAAGTCCAAAACCACAAGGTTCAATTAAAGTTCGTTAATGGCACGTAGTCCATACCTGTAACAAAAGGAGAAGTAAGACCCCCATCTCCTTATAAGGCTTTTTCCTCAAGGTAACCAATAAGAAATGAGTAAAGTGTTTCCGTGTTACACTGTCTTTGAGAATGTATAAGAATGTGTGCATCAATAATAAAGATTGTTCAGAATTTGCAATGTTAGCCATGGGCTAACGTTTCTGAACCTGGCTGCCAAATAAACTTTTCCTGTATCCTGAGAAGTCTAAAGCCTGTCATTTTCTGCAACAGTTAGTCCAGCGGTTCTCAAATAGTGGGGCGCGCCCCCCTGGGGGGGCGCGAGGCTCCATAAAGGGGGGCGCAAAGGCTCCCTTTCCATCTGGGTGCAACGGCGGCGGCGGCGGCGGCGGCGGAAGCGGCGAGGCATAATATATCCCGCCTGGAAGTGGCAGCACTTCGGACTGTGGATTTTCATTGGAGCCGGTGGCTGGAGCTGTGCAAGAAGCCTGCTCGGGCGGGGGTGGGAGGGAGGGAAGCATGGCTGACCCAGGCTTCCCTCCCTCCCCCCCCCCACCCCAGCCCAAGCAGACTTTTTGCACAGCTCCAGCCCGCGGCTCTGATGAGTCTCTGAGCAGTCCCCAGCGCTGCCACTTCAAGCCGGGATATATTCTGCCATGCCCTCGGCGGCGTCTTTATGCAGGTAGCTCGCCTCCCCGCCAGCAGCTCCACCGCCAGCATTCCGTCTGGAAGCGGAAGCGCAACAGCCGCTGTTGGGGAAGGGACAAAGGGGCGGCGGTCGCCCGATCTTGCCACCGCCACCCCTTCGCCCCTGGTAACGGCGACTGTTGTGCTGCTGCTTCCAGCTGGGATGCTGGAGGAGCTGCTGGCAGGGAGGGACGGAAGAAAGGGAGGAGGGAGTAAGGATAGACAAGCAAGAGGGAAAGAGGAAAGAAGGCAAGCAGGCAGGAAGGAGGCAGAAGGAAGGAGGGAAGAATGGAACTGGAAGGGAGGCAGGGAAGGAGGGAGGGAGAAAGGAAGGATAGGAGGATAGGGAAAGAGGAAAGAAGGCAGGCAGGCAGGGGGAAAGAGGAAGGAGGGAACTGGAAGGGAGGCAGGAAGGAAGGGAAGGAGGAAGGGAGGGTGGAAGGAAGGATAGACAAGCAAGAAGGAAAGAGGAAGGAAGGCAAGCAGGCAGGAAGGAGGCAGAAGGAAGGAGGGAAGAATGGAACTGGAAGGGAGGCAGGGAAGGAGGGAGGGAGAAAGGAAGGATAGGAGGATAGGGAAAGAGGAAAGAAGGCAGGCAGGCAGGGGGAAAGAGGAAGGAGGGAACTGGAAGGGAGGCAGGAAGGAAGGGAAGGAGGAAGGGAGGGTGGAAGGAAGGATAGACAAGTAAGAGGGAAAGAGGAAAGAAAGCATGTGACTACGGTGGGAGACGAGGAAAGACCGGTGTGCTATGTGATGCAGAGGTGTACTTATAACAATTTTATAGGCAAATTATACTATTTACAGTCGCGCGGGGGGGGGGGCGCGAAATGTTTTCTTCTTCCTAGGGGGGGCATGACAGAAAATAATTGAGAAGCACTGAGTTAGTCTAACAAGATCATTGTATTTTTGTTTTTCTCCTTCAATTAAAACATTGTATCCAGTGGTGGGTTCCTGCCGGATCGCACCGGATCGCGCGCTCCCTTTCGGCGCTAAACCCGGAAGTACGGTCTTGCCCCGCCCCTGGCGACGGGACGACGCTTGCCTGCGCTCCACCAGCTCGGCTGGGACCGGAGACGTTTCCTCAGCGGAGCGGAGCGCCTGAAAGGGACGCAGGCTCAGCCTGCCAGGCTGCCACCGCTCCACTGAAGACATTGCTGAGCAGAGAAACGTCTGCAGTCCCAGCCGAGCTGGTGGAGCGCAGGCAAGCGTCGTCCCGTCACCAGGGGTGGGGCAAGAACGTACTTCCGGGTTTAGCGCCGAAAGGGAGCGCGCGATCCGGTGCAATCCGGCAGGAACCCACCACTGATTGTATCGTTATTAGTCTATTTAACAACATTATTGTATTCTCATTTTTCTCCTTCAATTAAAACATAAATAAAACATTTTTCATGTCCAGGTTCTTTTTTCCAGCCACTGGTAAAACAAATCCCATATCTTATAAAATTGCTCATCTTCTTGTTCTCTAATTTCAAATGTCAATTTGCTCATTTCAGCGCACTCCATTATCTTTCAAATGACTTCTTCCTGTTTTGGTATCATTTCGTTTTTCCAGTTTTTTGCAAATATGATTCTAGCTGCTGTTAAAACATTTAAAGTCAGATATTTTAAGTCTTTGTTATAAATTTCTGGTATAATTCTCAGTAAAAAGATCTCTGGTTTGAGGTCTATGTGTTTGTGTATCATTTTCTCCAACCACATGTGGATTTTAGTCCAGTATCTTTTAGCTTCAATACAAGTCCACCACATGTGGTAGTATGAACCCGTTATCTGATGACATTTCCAAAACTTTTCCGATTTATTCTTGGACATTCTTGCAATTCTCGTTGGGGATAGATGTCACCTGTAAAATATCTTATACAAATTTTCTCTATATGCAGTTGACATTGCCATTTTATAATTTTGAGACCACAATTTCTGCCATTTTTCTAAGTCTATCCCATACCCAAAGTTTTCCCCCCAAGCTATCATAGTTTCTTTAACTTGTTCCTCTTGTAATTTAGTGTCTAATAAATATCCATATAATTTTTTAATTACTTTTTCATCAGTACCAATTAAAGTTTTATCTAACTCAGTCATTTCATTGTAAAGACCTATTGATTTTCTATCTTCATTATATCTAGATTGTATCTGTAAGTATGAATACCAATTCATTTCTATTCCTTCTTGTTTCAACTCTTGAATAGGTTTGAGTTCACCCTCTGTATTCAATATTTCAACATATCTTACTGTTTGTTCCTTTTTATATATTATTGGATATGAAAATGCTTCAAGAGGTTGCCACAAAGAAGAGGGAGTCAAACTATTCTCCAAAGCACCTGAGGGTAGAACAAGAAGCAATGGGTGGAAACTAATCAAGGAGAGAAGCAACTTAGAACTGAGGAGAAATTTCCTGACAGTGAGAACAATTAATCAGTGGAACAGCTTGCCTCCAGAAGTTGTGAATGCCCCAACACTGGAAGTCTTTAAGAAGATGTTGGATAGCTATTTGTCTGAAACGGTATAGGGTTTCCTGCCTAGGCAGGGGGTTGGACTAGAAGACCTCCAAGGTCCCTTCCAACTCTACTATTGTATTGTATTGTATTGTATTATTAAATCATATGATATAGAGACAGTCAATGGAATTAGAAAAATAGTTGATATCCAGGCTGGAGTTTTTTTTAAATTAAATTTTTAAAATAAATTTTACAATTATCACCCCCCCTTACCCTTCCCTCTTCCCGCCCTCCCTCCCCCCGACGTCCCAGAGCAAAATACAGGGTATAAACATTTAACAACCATATGCTAACATAAGCTAACTAATTTTAACATGTTACTATTCTTATGCTTTAACTCCCCCTTTATTAAACTAACTTTGAATAAATTGTAGTGTTCTTTATGCCTTCATTCATAAGCTAACTGAAATTTTTTAGTCCGGTATTTATTTTGAATATAGTCAATCCATCTTGTCCAATCCAGCTTGTACTTCTCATCCGAATGATCCTTCAAATACGCTGAAATTTTGGCCATCTCTGCTAAGTTTGCTACTTTTAACATCCATTCTTGGATAGTAGGCAACTCTTCCTTCTTCCAGTATTGCGCCACCAACAATCTTGCTGCCGTCGTTAGGTTCAAGATCAGGTTAGTCTCTATGACAGTACAGTCTGAAACTATACCTAACAAAAACAACTGGGGTGTAAACTCTATCCTCTTTTTCAACATATTTTGGATAGCCCACCATATTTTTATCCAAAATGCTTTAACTTTTTTACAAGTCCACCAAATATGGTAGTACGTGGCATTAACACAATCACATCTCCAACATTTAGATTGTAAATTCGGATACATATAGGCTAGCCTTTTTGGATCTAAATGCCATCTGTACAACGTCTTATAGAAATTCTCTCTCAAGTTCTGAGCTTGTGTAAATTTTACATTTCTTACCCAAATCTCTTCCCATGTTTCCATCATTATTGGTTCCTCAAAATTTTGTGCCCATTTTATCATACAATCTTTAACTAATTCTGTTTCTGAGCCTATTTCTATCAATACATTGTACAACCTTTTTATATGCATTTGACCCTGGTCCCTAATTTGTTTTATCAAGTTATCCTCACTTTGGATAATAATGGATTTCTGGTCTTTTTTCCATCTAGCCTGTAACTGACCATACTGGAACCAGGTTTGAATTACCCTTTTATCTCTTAATACATTCAAAGATTTCAGCTGCAGCGCACCTCTATCCATACTAAGGAGTTCTCCAAATGTAGTTAGAGCTTGTTTTTGTTCTATACTTATATTCTCTATAGCATGTCTAGGCACCCCCCACATAGGTATCTTATCATTTAACCTATATTGATATTTTTTCCAAACACGCAGTAAGGCATTCCTTAAAATATGACTTTTAAAGATCTTATCAACCTTCTTGTCATATATTAAGTAAGCATGCCAGCCATATACCAAATCATAACCCTCAATATTCAATATTCTATCATCTGTTAGGTTGATCCAATCGCTAATTGTTGCTAAAACTGCTGCTTCATAGTATAATTTTAAGTTGGGCATTTTTAAGCCTCCTCTTTCACGTACATCTTGCATTATTTTAAGTTTTACTCTCCGTTTCTTTCCTGCCCAAACGAAGTTGTTAATACCTTTCTGCCATTCTTCCAAATTTGCGTCTTTTTAAAGTATTGGTATCATTTGAAAGAAGAATAGAAACTTGGGCAAAACATTCATTTTAACTGCTGCTATCCTTCCCAGCAAAGACAATTGTAGTTTTTTCCATTTATTCAATTCTCTCTGTATTTTATGCCATAATGGTTCATAGTTGTACTTATATAATTTCCCATTTGAAGTTGTAATACAAATTCCTAAGTATTTAACCTTTTTTACTATCTCACATCCTGTTACTCTTTCTAATTCTTTTTTTTTATTCGTAGTCATATTTTTAGCTATCATCTTTGTCTTCCCTAGATTTACTTTGAACCCAGATACTTGACCATATTGGTTAATTATATTCATTAGACCTATCACTGATTCCCCCGGCTGAGTTAAAGTTACAACCAAGTCATCCGCAAATGCTCTCACTCTATATTCGTAGTGCCTAATCTTAATTCCTTGTAGTTCGTCAGGCCCACGTATTCTGTTCAATAACAATTCCAGGGTTAAGATAAATAATAATGGAGACAAGGGACACCCCTGTCTTGTTCCTTTTTCAATTTTGAAAGATTCTGTTAAGCCTCCATTAACTATAATTTGTGCTGTCTGTTTCTGGTATATTGCTTTGATAGACTGCATGAAATGCTCTCCGAACTGCATCTTTTGTAATGTTTTTTATTTAAAATTGCCAATTAACTTGATCGAATGCTTTCTCCGCTTCTAAGAATAGAAGCACTGCCGGGACTTGGTTATACTTTCCCAAGTATTCCATTATATTGATGATTTGTCTTACATTACTTTTCATTTGCCTTCCCTGTATAAAACCTGACTGGTCATTGTGAATTGTTTGTTGCGCAATTGGCATCAACCTATTCACCAATATTTTAGTAAAAATTTTGTAGTCTGTATTAAGTAATGAAATAGGCCTATAGTTTTTTGGCTGGGTAGGATCCTGTTCCTCTTTTGGAATCAATGAAATAAAAGCTGTTTTCCATGATGGTGGGACCCTGCCTTCCATTTGAATTTTATTAAATAGTTCCCTAAGAGGTTCCATCATTTCTAGTTGTAACTTTTTATAATAAACTGCTGTCAGGCCATCTGTGCCAGGCGCTTTACTGATTTTTAACTGCTTAATTGCCAGCAGGATTTCCTCTACAGTTACAAGTTGATTCAATCTTCCCCTTTGCTCATCTGCAAGTATAGGAATTTTCTCTTTCTCCAAATATCGGTCTATATCTGACCCTTGTATTTTGTCACCAGCATACAATCTGGTGTAAAATTCTAAAAAAGTCTTTTTAATCATATCCTATTGAAAAACTTCCTTCCCTTTATATTCTACTTTCTCTATATTACGGGATCTTTGTTTTTTCCTTAACATATATGCTAGCCATCGACCTGGTTTATTGGCATTACAAAAAGTGTTATGTTTAGCATATAGAAAATTAGTGGCTATCTGGTCCGACATTAACATATTGAACTGTCCTCGCAGTAAAGTAATTATCTCTTTTGTCTTCTTATCATCTGGTTTAGACATTAACTCCTGCTCTCTTTTTTTAATCTCTTCCTCTAATTCCCTTTGTTTTTCCCTTTGTCTGCGCCTATAAACATTGTTCAAATTTATTAAAATGCCTCTCATGTATGCTTTACTTGCGTCCCAAACCATTTCCATTGATATCCCCTTATGCATATTAAAAGCAAAATATTCTTTCAATAGTTTTTTACATTCCGTAACATTTTTCTCATATCTAAATAAATTTTCATGTAATCTCCAAGACCTCCTGGGTCGGTCTCCATATTCAAGTTCCATCCAGACCGGGTTGTGATCTGTTAAAGTTCTCGGGCATATCTTAGTCTTCTTTACCCTGGAAAAAAAATCATTTGCAATTAGTATAAAATCAATTCTGGAAAAGGATTGATGCTTATCAGAAAAAAAAGTAAAATCCTGTTCTTTAACATTCCGTTCTCTTCAGATATCCCTCAATTCAAAGTCATCCATCATGTCAAAAAAAGATTTAGGTAATCTTGTTCGTATTTGTGTGTTTTGCAAAAGCCTCTTCTTGTCTTGAACAGGATCCAGTACTCCATTCCAATCGCCCAGTAAAATGCAGGATCTGTAGCCCCATTGTGTTAATTTGGTGTGAAGCAACTTATAAATTTTTTGTTGTTGTTGATTGGGAGCATATATTCCTGTTAAGAGTATTTTCTTTCCTTCTATTAATAATTCAATTGCAATATATCTACCTTGAGGATCTGCTTCAATTAATTCAGCTTTTAAGTCTTTTCTTAAATATATAACTATACCATTTTTCTTCTCCGGAGCAGATGCTACAAAATGCGATCCCAGTCTTGCATTCATCAAATATTTCTGGTCCTGCGTTCTAATGTGTGTTTCTTGTAAGCAAATTACATCATTTTTAAATTGTTTCAAGTAGTGAAATATTTTTTTCCTTTTTTGTTGTGAATTTAAACCGTTGACGTTCCATGTTAGAAATTTAGTTGTCATCTTTGGCACACTGAAGCTTTTTAAGAGCTGCCTGGAAATCTTGCTGGGATTTCACCTTCGGTCTAGCTCCTCCCACTGCTTCTGTGCTCATGTTTATATTATCTTGAATTGCCATCTGGGCTTGTTGGGATATTAATTCTTGTTCTTTACATTTAGTAGCTGCACAGGTTTGTCTCTGTTCCATAATTTCTTCTGTTTCCTGCAGTAAACTCACAACCCTAATTTGTTCCTGGTTATCTTGCTGCCTGGGGTCCTCTGTCTCTTTTCTTTCTTTGGGACCTGGAGATGGAGGGCGTCCTGCCTTTAGTACCATACTATAGAAATATTTTGCCTTCCAAACAGAGTTGAGGCGATGTCTTTCTCCCATGTAGTTCACCACCAATCCGGCTGGGGTCTCCCATCTGTATTGAATCTGGCGCTTTCTAAGTTCGTCCACTAGAAATGCATAATCCTTGCTAGATCTCAACATTTTGGGGGGGATTTCCTTCAGTACTATCACATCTTGACCTGCCACTTGCAGTTTGTTTTTGTAGGTTGCTTGCAATAGTTCATTCCTAATTTTCCTGGTGACAAAATAGATTACGATATCTCTTGGCAGTTGTCTTTGTCTGGCAATCCATGAATTAACGTGATAAATTTTGTCAATTTGCCAGAGGCATTCGGCCTTTGGCTCCCCAGTTAATTGGACAAGAGCATCAGCAAAAATCTCTCTTAAGTCTTCTTGAGTATGTTCCTTCAACCCCCTTATCCTCAGGGCAAATTCCATTGTTCTATATTGCATCATCATAAGCTCCGCCTCTGACTTATCAATTTTAATTTGTGCCTCCATAAGTTTGTTATCCAACTTTGTATTAGCCTCATTAATTTCTTCCACCTTCTCATCAAGAGATGCCACGTAGCCAAATAATCCTTTAAGTGCCTCAACTATATCCTCCCTTATCTCTTGGTTACGTCTTTAAAGGCACTTGTAATTTTCCCCTCCAAGACAACTGCCTGTTCTTTTAGTGCATTTTGTAAGTTATTTTGTAGAGCCTCCAGTGTCAGGGTTTATGATTGTGTTTCCACCGGAGGTAATAAAATTTGCAGCTTTGAAGTTTGCGCCGGTGAACTCCCGGCACTTTTTGAAGTATTGAATTTTGTTTGTTTAGAGGCCATTTCAAAATATTTAGATCAGGCTTTCAAACAGCCAATTTATTCAGTCCAGAAAGTCCAACTTTTCTTTGAAGTCTTTCAGACACACTAACAGGCACTTAACAAGTGCTAATCAGTTTCCCACTTCACTTTTGTTTTCAACACACCCTTTGTTCCTCCGGCGCCATTTTTTTTTTAGAGAAGTTCCTTTTAAATTTAAAGAAAGAGATATAATCTACGGAGTTAAGGCTTGTACTTGCAATTTGTTGACCTCCTGGTTTGCTCTGCCTGCTTCTTATTCAGATGTAAAATAGACTTGAAGTTGCAGGTGTGGACGCTGCCTTTTGTTCTGCAAATGCAGAAGCATCCCGTGATGAGGAGATCGTCAGGCTTCCTGGGGAGCTCGCACCTTTCACGCCACAGAATTGCTTCTGGGGCCGCTGGGTGGTTCTACCCTCTGCCAGACTGCTCACCTCCCCCCCTTTTCCCGAGGGGGAGGTTTTCAAACTGCTGGACAGCTGATTTATGCTATCCTAACCGCTTGTTACTCAAACACGGGCTGGCTTTCCCGAGGGAACGTCTTCCAAGGACAGCTGTGCCACCGGAAGTCCAGGCTGGAGTTTTTAAGTAGTGTAATCTTTTAATCTTTTCCCAGTTTAATAACAAGGCCTCCCTTATATAATGTCTTCTAAAATAACCATGTGCTTTTGTTCCCTTATACCATAAAAAAGCATGCCATCCCAACAATAAATCATGACCCTCTACATTCAATAATCTGGAATGTTTTAGTGTTACCCACTCCTTAATCCACATCAGGCTTGCTGCTTGATAATATAACTCCCAGTCAGATAGGCCCAATCCTCCTCTTCTTCTAGCATCTTGTAGCAGTTTAAGTTTTATTCTTGCTTTTTTCCCTTGCCAAATAAACTTCAAGACTATTTTATTTAAGTCTTCAAAAAAGTTCTTGCCTAATCTAATTGGAATTGTCTGGAACAGATATAAAATTCTAGGTAAAATGTTCATTTTAATTGTAGAGATTCTTCCTAACATTGATAGTTGCAGATTTTGCCATTTCATCAAATCAGTCGCAATTTGTTGTTTTAATCTAATATAATTATCCTCCTTAAGAGTGCTTCATCCATTCATACATCCCTGCGACCAATCCGCTCGCACAGAGAGGGCCTCCTCCAGGTGCCGTCCACCAGACAGTGTCGAGGGGCGGCGCCTAGGAGTAGAGCCTTCTCTGTGGCGGGCCCAGCCCTGTGGAATGACCTCCCTCTGGATATTAGGAATACCTCTGACCTCCGCTCCTTTCGTGTAAAGCTCAAAACCCACCTTTTTCAAGTTGCTGGCCTGGCTCAACTTTGATCCAACTATATCGCTCCTGACGGGTTTTTTATTTGGGGTATTTTAATTGCATTCAATTTATTTAGGGGTTTTTAAACATTGTGTTTTTACTTGTTTTTATCTATCAGTTCACCTCCTCCTTGTATATGTCGTGTATATGTCTTGGTATATGTTTTGTTATATGTATGTCGATATATTTATTTCCTATGTTTTGTTGTACGCCGCCCCGAGTCCTTCGGGAGAGGGTGCGGCTAAGAAATAAATATTTATTATTATTATTATTATTATTATTATTATTATTATTATTATTATTATTATTATTATTATTATTATTATTATTATTATTATTATTATCTAGTTGATAGGTATATCCCCAGATATTTAACCTTATTTGTAGTTTGAATCTGCAAAGCTTCTTCCAACTCTTTCTTTCGTCTTAATGGTATGTTCTTTGTCAAAATCTTTGTTTTGTCTTTATTTATTTTCAAGCCTGCTACTTTTCCATACTCCTCTATTCTTTCCAACAATTTGGGTGCATTCTCGAATGGGTCTTCAAGAATAAATACCAAATCATCTGCAAATGCTTGTAGCTTGTATTCTTCTTTTTTAATTTTCATTCCTTTTATTTCTTCTTCTTCTCTAATCTTTCTATTTAAGACTTCTAATGTTAAGACAAAAAGTAACGGTGATAATGGGCAACCTTGTCTCGTACCTTTCTTTATTTCAATAGAAACTGTCAATTCTCCATTTACCATTATCTTTGCAGTTTGTTTGTGATATACCATTTGTATAGTTTGGATGAATTTCTTACCAAAATTCATCTGTTCATGTGGATCTTATCCTTTGGCCTTTCCATTTAATTGTGATTGGATTATGATCCGCCCATGTGCTTGCTTCAATCTCAATTTCTTTTACATTACAAATCAATTCTGTTGAGGCCCATATCATATCAATTCTGGAAAATGATGAATGTCTATTTGAATAAAAAGTGTATTGTTCTTTTGTAGTATTTCTTTCTCTCCATATGTCTTTTAAGTTTATTTCATCTATCATCCTAAAGAAGGATGTCAGGCCTGTAATTCTGTTCCTTTTAGGATCTTTGGCCTGCCACATAATTAAAACATATATATATTATGCTGTTTCATTGGTATAGTAGTTGGGAGGGGGGAATAGAAAGGAGTAGGATTGTGGAATGTATTGTTATGGATTTCTTAGAAGCTCAAGGTCGTCTTTTGTCTCTGCACCTCGACACCTGGCCGGAAGAAGAGGGGTGTACATGCCAGCGTGGAAGATGAAGATTGGACCATGTGATGAATTATGGGGTGTGGGGATAGATGATGAACTTTTAACTGGGTGAATTCACCGGATGTACATTAGAGTTGAAATTTCAACAGCATAATGCCAACATGCCTGTCTTATTAAATTGGAGTTTTAAGGACTACTTTGCCTTGGACAATGATTTAATTCTGCATGATATTTGGAACGCTGACATTATTTCAACTCTCCCTTAAAAAATTTTCATTCATCGGGGTACTGAATCCCAGCTCTGACCCAACCCTGGGCAGGACGAAATTTCAGTGAAGATGGAGGAAGGAAAGAATGCAGCAGAGAAAGCTAAGGATGATGGATCGCTTATTTTTGTTGAAACCATCTATGCACCTTCTAAAGAAATAGTTCAACAGGCAGAGGCGAAGCAAAGGGAGCTTCAGCAGGGCGCCCGGCGAAAGGAACCGAAACCAAGATTTCCCTCACAGAGGGAGTTAGACCTGCGGGAGGAAGCTTCGGGATTTATTGCTTCTCAGGAATGCTTGCTAGAAGGAGAGGGCCCCCCCCAAGGGAACTCCGACAGATGACTGGAGGATAGGGGGAAGAGCAAATGAATGGAGGTCTCAGTCGCTCTCACGCAGCCAGTCTTTGATGGGCCTTCAGGACCAATTCCGACGCCTAAATGTGAGTGAACAAAAACACCTGGGGCCCCCAGAACCACCCGGGTGGAGCCTAGCAAAGCCCACATTATCCTTTCCCAGCAGAGAAACTGCTGCGCAGTGGAGCGGAGACCTTGGTTCTTTCCACACAGCCATCAGCGAATCAGCACCCCCCCCCTCCTGGAGTGAAAAAAAGTTGGGAAGTAAAACTTAACCAGCCGAAAGGGGCCTGGAACACTTCCACCTCCCCCCCTCTGCAAAGCGATGGCTCTGGACCCATCAATCAAGCCAATTCAGGTTGGGCTTTCTTCCCGGGTCATGGATGGGCTCAATGCCAGTGGACGCCTGCCCCTTCCCAACTAATGGCACCACCCCAAATAGCTGCTCAGAGGCAGAGCCAGGGACTGGGACCACCACAGGGCCCAGCCCCCCCCCCCCAATGCCTCAGCAGGCTTTTGCCCAACCGATGGGTGTGGCCCCACAAAGAAGCTTACCACCCCAAGCAGCAGGCCGACAGGTTGCTCCGGTTCAACCACCAGCACCCCCTCCTCCTCCCACACCCCCAAGGTTCCGTGCAACCTATGATGGCAGCCGAGACAAACTAGCTTACTTTATGAATCGAGTGTTGGCATACGTTGACCAAGTAGGCCCACAATACCTGACGGATCGAGAACTGATCCAAGAAATAGCAGAGGGGATGAATGAAGGAGAGGCAGCACAATGGATAGCGGAACGCCATGAAGAAGCAGCTCCTGAGTTAGATGACATAACGGGGTTCATCCAACTGATGCGGGCCCGATTTTACGATGTGGCCCAACAGGTAGACGCTGAAGACCAGATCCAGGAATTACGACAGGGGGGTCAGCCGGTCAAAGAATTAGTTTGGGAATTCCGGAGAATAGCTGGAAGACTACGTTACTGGCCAGAGAGACTATTGGTCTATACGTTCAAAAAGGCCTTAGATCCCAAACTGAAACAAGCTTGTGCCGTAAGGGGGACCCCAGATCGTATCCAAGAATGGTACACCACTGCAATCATACTGGACCACGAGATTAACACCTATCCAAAGCCAGGTACCAGAACCCCTGAAAAAAAACCGTTAGCCCACCGAACGCAGAGGCAGCAAACTGGAAAGCTCCCGCCAACCCCGCGTTCCTGGGCCCCCAAAATAAAGCGCTACCGTTGTGGTCAGCTTGGCCACCGGGCATCTACATGCTGGTCTCCAGCCCCAGTTCCACAACCACGCCAACCACCTGCCAGCACAGTCAAGAAAACCCCCAGAAAACCCCCAGAAAAAAGTCGTCTGGCACAACAGCCAGCAGGGGCAGAGAGCGGAGCCACTGAAAACGCCCTGGCCACCTCAGAGGAGGAAGAGGAAGGAAACCCAGAAGATGACCCAATGGTGAGTGCACCGCCCCTTCCAAATAAAAGCCAAACTCCAAATACCGAAAACGGGGGTAGAAGGGGAAGTTGGGGTGATTATAGATACCGGCTGCACCCGATGCTTAATCAGCATGTCAATAGTGGAGCAACTAGGTATACGCACCAGACCCCTGAAACAACCCATTCCGTTTGAGCAAGTGGATGGAACCCTAATTGGGGGAGCTCCGGCTACAAAGATCACTGAGTTAGTAAAACTGGTGATAGGCCGCCACTATGAGTTCCTCAGATTCATCGTGGCCCCTGGAATGCAGGAGTCAGTTATCCTAGGGCTTGCATGGTTGGACAAGTGGGAACCTACCATAAAGTGGGAGGATGGCGTTAGAAAGGTGACTATTGGACTTGGGCCGTTACCACCGGTGGAACCAAAAGGCCACCCAGGAACATTGGAACCTAACAGCCCAACCCATCCAGAACCTGCAGCAACCGCAGCAGACACTAAACTTCCGGGAATCCAACGAGTCCCAAAGATCTATTGGGATCTGGCGGAGGTGTTCAGTGAGGAAGACGGAAACTACCTTCCACCTCACCGCGCCACAGATTGTGCCATAGAGTTCAAACCTGGGGTAACCTTACCAAAGCCCAAAATGTACTCTATGACGCCTAAAGAGATGATAGAATTGAGGAAGTACATCGACACCAATTTGAAAAGAGGGTTTATTGAACCAGCAAAATCAAAAGTAGCGGCCCCAGTGCTCTTCAGGGAAAAGAAAGATGGGGGGGTTCGCCTCTGTGTGGACTTACGAGCTTTGAATGCGGTATGCGAAAAGAATACCTATCCCCTCCCTCTCATGAAAGATATGTTGAACCACTTGGCTAAGGGCAAGATCTTCACCAAGCTGGATTTGAGAGAGGCGTATTACCGTATACGAATCCGGAAAGGGGATGAGTGGAAGACCGCTTTTAATACTCCCTTAGGCAGCTTCCAATATAAAGTCATGCCTTTCGGACTACAAGGAGCACCCGCAGTATTCATGCAGTACATAAATGAAGTGCTACACGACCACCTGTACCGCGGAGTACTCGTTTATTTAGATGACATCTTGATCTTCTCTGAGACCATGGAAGAACATGTGAAACTGGTACGGCAAGTCCTGAAAAAACTTCTAGCTGCCAAACTTTATGCAAAATTGTCAAAGTGTGAATTCCACAAGACCTCGCTAGATTATCTGGGATATCGTATCTCCAATGAAGGAGTAGAAATGGACCCAGAAAAAGTGAAAGCGGTGTTAGATTGGAAACCTCCAAGCACTCGCAAACAATTACAAAGCTTCCTTGGATTTGCAAACTTTTATAGGCAGTTTATTCCAACCTTTGCTGAAATTGCCCTACCATTGACTGACCTATTCAGAACGGGGCCTTCTCCTACTAAACCAAAAGCAAACCAACCATTAAAATGGACAATCGACTGTCAAAAGGCTTTTGAGAAATTAAAACGGCTCTTTGCCCAAGAACCCATATTGCAACACCCCGATCCAGAGCGACCTTTCATAATCCAAACGGATGCCAGTGATGTCGCGATAGCCGCGGTGCTACTACAAAAGAATAAAGAAGGCCACCTCTTACCATGCGCTTACATCTCCAAGAAACTCACCACTATGGAAAGAAGGTGGCCCATTTGGGAGAAGGAGGCATTCGCGATCAGGTGGAGCATGCTCACCTGGAGGCATCTCCTGGAAGGGGGGGATATACCGTTTGAGGTATGGACTGATCATAAAAACCTCGAAACTCTCCTTGCCCATCGAAAGTTATCCCCCAAACAGGTCCGTTGGGCCCAATATTTCCAAAGGTTCAAATTTGAAATTAAACACATCCCCGCAGGGAAGAACTTGTTAGCAGATGCACTGTCGAGAAAACCCCAGTTTGACAGTAAGAAGGAAGAAATTTTCCACCCCATCATATCTCCTTCTCACCAAAAGGCAGCTCAAGTCACCAGTCGAAGCCAAGATAAACTGAGAACCGAACTGAAAGCAGCCCTCCAGACAGACCCATGGTTCAACAACAACAAAGACATCCTAACGATTAATGATGGTGTAGCCTGGAAGGGATCCAAACTGTACGTCCCTGCAGAAATGAGATTGCAAGTGCTACAGCGGAGTCATGATGCAAAACTAGGAGGTCATTTCGGATTCCTGAAAGCTCTCCACCTCGCTAGACGTCAATTTTGGTGGCCAAAGATGAGGTCGGAGGTGGAAGATTATGTAAAAAGCTGTGCTACTTGTGCAACAATGAAAACCCGTCCGGGAAAGCCCCCTGTACTACTACAACAAGTGGCCAACCCTAGCCGACCATGGGAAGAGATAGCAATGGACTTCATTGTCGAACTTCCAGATAGCAGTGGTAATAAAGTAATCTGGACAGTTATTGATTTGTTTTCCAAGCAAGCACACTTTATCGCTTGTTCAAGCCTACCATCAGCAAAGAAATTAGCGAAAATGTTTGTGAAACACATTTATCGCCTACATGGAGTTCCAAAAAGGATCATTTCAGATCGCGGAGTTCAATTCACCGCCAAGTTCTGGAGAGAATTCCTAAAATCGATCGGGTCCACGCAGGGACTCAGCTCAGCATTTCGCTGAAGTAGCATATAATAATGCGGTTCACAGCAGTACCGGATTAACTCCTTTCCAGATTACCAGTGGCATGGAATTCGTTCCCATGCCTGAACTACCTAAGGAACCTCCCTCATCCATGTCCCTGAATGAATGGCTGGAGGCACTAAAGAAGGGATGGGAGAATACCAAAAAGGCACTAACAGATGCGGCAGAAGCCTACAAGAAGCACGCTGATAAACATCGTTCCCTACAACCCCCCTTTCGAGTGGGGGACAAAGTTTTTTTGTCTACTAAATACATAAGATTAAAGATGCCTAGTAAGAAATTAGGTCCAAAATTTCTAGGTCCTTTCCCAATAGAAAAGATAATTAACCCAGTTACAGTTCGACTCAGCCTACCCAGACTCTTAGGGAAAATTTACCCGGTATTCCATTGTAGCTTATTGAAGCCGGTAAGGGAGTCTAGCACGAGACCATCCACCCAAACTCCACCTCCTCCCGTAGTGGTAGAAGGGGAAACACATTATGAAGTGAAAAAAATATTAGATTCCAGGCTGTATAGAGGTCGCTTACAATATTTAGTGCATTGGAAGGGATACCCTTTGTCAGAAGCTACGTGGGTGAAAAGTTGGGATCTGAAAGCAGATAAATTAGTGAAGCAATTCCATGAGAAATTCCCTGATAAGCCAAAGGGTCCCCCTGGGGGAGGAAGAGGTGGTTAAATTTTGATGGTTAACATTTATGTTATTCTCTTTTCAGGAAACGTTTTTCTCTTGAGGAGAGGCCGCCTGTCAGGCCTGTAATTCTGTTCCTTTTAGGATCTTTGGCCTGCCACATAATTAAAACATATATATATTATGCTGTTTCATTGGTATAGTAGTTGGGAGGGGGTAATAGAAAGGAGTAGGATTGTGGAATGTATTGTTATGGATTTCTTAGAAGCTCAAGGTCGTCTTTTGTCTCCGCACCTCGACACCTGGCCGGAAGAAGAGGGGTGTACATGCCAGCGTGGAAGATGAAGATTGGACCATGTGATGAATTATGGGGTGTGGGGATAGATGATGAACTTTTAACTGGGTGAATTCACCGGATGTACATTAGAGTTGAAATTTCAACAGCATAATGCCAACATGCCTGTCTTATTAAATTGGAGTTTTAAGGACTACTTTGCCTTGGACAATGATTTAATTCTGCATGATATTTGGAACGCTGACAAAGGATTTCGGAAGCAGTTTTCTATTTAACTTTGTTGTTTTGTGTGTTTTATAGTCCATATTCTGGTTTACAATGCCATTAAAGTCTCCCATCATGCAAATATCAACATAGTCCAAGTCCAAAAAAAATTTATGTAGTTTTTTTATAAAATTCATCTTGCTTTTCATTAGGAGCGTAAATTCCAATTAAAAGTATTTTTTTTAGTATTATCCATAATTTCCACCATCAAAATTCTTCCCTCTTCATCTGTGTAAATTAATTTTGCTGGAATATTATCTTTAATATAGAAGATCACTCCTCTTTTCTTGCAGTTCATCAGTGTAGTAAATGTTTTCCCAAGCTTTGGTTGTATTAGTAAATGTTCATGTCTCTTTTGAATATGCACTTCTTGTAGACAAATTAAATCACATTTTAATTTTTCTAGTTTATGAAATATTTTCTTTCTTTTAATTGTTGAGTTAAGTCCATTTATATTAATTGTAATCATTTTTTTCCTCCATGTTTATACTTTATATACAGGATTTATAGCTCTAGTTGATCTGGGTTCTCGTTGTTCTCTGAGGATTACACCGCCCACGACGCCTTCTTCCCTATCAATTCAGCCTACGGCTCCTTCTACTTTTTCAGTCTCGATTATAGGTGTCTCCAGTAGTTGCACTAATAATTCTTCTTTTCCAGTTTTTTCAAGCCATTTCTCTAAAATGTTCTGCATAGAAAGCTTCTGCCTTGTCAATTGTATCTATTCTGTATCTTTGTCCTTGCCATGTAAATAATAAATCTTCCGGTATGAGCCATCTATAATTAACACCTTTTTTGATCAGGACCCTAGTCAAGAATTGATATTCTTTTCTTTTCTCTCTCACTCTTCTCGGAATTTGTTTCAACACTACAACCTCCTTGCCTTTGTATTCTAGTTTTCTATCTCTCATTTTCTGTAATATTTGTAGTTTGATTGCTTTCTTGGTAAATCTTACATGGACTTCCCTTGGAAGAGCATTTCTCATTGCATATCTTGTATAAACTCGAAATGCTTCATCTATACCATCCATCATCTTCTCTTGGGATGTCTCTAAAACATTTGTCAATATCTCAGATATTATCTGCACTAAGTTCTCTCCTTTTTCTTCTTCTATGTTTTGAAATCTTAAAAAGAATTCGGACCTATCCATCTCCCATGCTAATATTCCACTGCTCTCCCTTTCCACATCGCTCAATCTGCTATCTAACTCCTCAACTTTCTTCTCTTCTTGTTGGACTTTTTCTTCAATTTTTTGAACTCAATTTTCATATTTGATCATCCAGTTTTGCATATCTTCCATTTTTCCTTCCATTTTAACAACTTTTTGTTCTATTCTTTGGGTTTGCTGCTCTATGTTCTCAGTCTTCTTTACAATGGCATCTAACTTTTCATCCTTACTATCAGCTCCTGCTTGTAATTTCTGTATCGCTTGCATAATTGAATCTAAATGTCAGGCCTGTAGTTATGTTCTTTTTAGGATCTTTGGCCTGCCACACTTTCTTATAATTTTCTATGCTGTTTCATTAGTGTAGTAGTTGGGAGGGGGGAATAGAAAGGAGTAGGATTGTAGAATGGATTGTTGACATTCTTTTATAGAAGCCAAGGTCATCTTTTGTCTCCGCACATCGACACCTGACCGGAAGCAGAGGGGTGTAGATGCCAGCGTGGAAGATGATGATTGGAACATGTGATGGATTTGTGGGTGTGGGGATAGATCATGAACTTTCAACTGGGTGGAATTCCAGGATGCAAATCAGAGTTGGAATTCCATAGCCGTGCTAACATGCCTGTTATGAATAAATGGGAACTTTAAGGAAGATTCTGCCTTGGACAATGATTTATTTCATACATGGTATTTAGAACGCTAACACTAAAGTTATTCCCTTCTCTTTTTCTTGTTGGAGCATCGAATGTATTGATCTTTGACCTCCTGCTGGTGAGGAGGCAGGGGTTGTTGTTGTGGAACCAACAGGTGTTGTTTTTATGATCATCTTCTAATTTTTTTTTCCTTCTACAATCTGATCCAGTTAATATCACGAAGATTTAAAATTTAGAATTTGTACATCAACTTATGGTGTTAAAAGTTTATAAGTAAAGTAGAGGGTGAGAAAAAAAAGAAAAAAGAAAAGGGGGGGGAGAAGAAAAAATAAAGCTCTTTCACTTAGAAAGGAAAGTAAGAGAGAGAAAGGGGAAAAAAGGAGAGTAAAAAGGGGTAGAATAAAATAACAAAGTAAAAAAGAAGGTAGTAAAAAAAAGAATCTTCAATCCAATTTACTCATATTTAAGGCAAACCATCCATTTATGTCTAATATCTTCAAAAAGTAAGCATAAAATGAAGAGAGCAACAAGGAAGAAAAAAAATCAAAAATCAATACTTCAGAGAGCCCCCCCCCCATAAATCACCATCTTCCCAGCAAAATAATATGAAAATAGTATAAGAACTGTCACTGCGTTAATTGTTTGCTAGCCGTGCTGAAAATTTACTGCGCAGGTCATAGACCTTATCTGACAATGATTTACTGTGCATGCTTCTTAACACGTTTCATAATACATGACATATTCCAGAGACTTCTGTTCGTCTGCCAAGAAGGTGGACGACAATTGCTCTTGCCAAAATGTAAAAATTAGATAGATTTGTTTATTTTTATTTTCATATTAAAGTTTTGTTTTAATTAGAACATGTTATCGGTTTTTATTTCTTATCTGGAGATATGCTAACAAGGAGGGGCGACTGTCCGCACCTCAAGCGAAGGTGGAAGGGAAACTTTCCATTCCTTCTCATATTGATAGCAGACGGATGGCTCTCTTAATTAACAGCCTTCTTCCTTGTTAAGCTATCTCTAACAGAGATAAAAGCGTTTAGCTTTAATTAGCAGAAGAAATGATTTATAGCTACTAAGGTATGCTTAAAAATCAACTTCCTAACCATGCCGAAGAAGAAAAAGAAAAAAGGAAAAGATGAAGCACGTTCTGAGGGGCCCCTTCCCTCTGACACAGAAGTAGAAAACTTTTCACGCTGGCTTCCAAGTTTCCAAACTTCAGTAACCGGACTGGGTGAAGACACTGCTGTGGGGGAAACATCTCAACAAGATGGGACTGCTCCAGGAGATGAAATCTACGGACCGAGGTCAGTGATACTCCCTCCTAATTATGCATGTTTCCAAACTCTTAGAGATTATGAAACACTTGATGCTTGGCCAAAGCCCTCGCCAGCTCAGCAAATTCACCCCCACGCAGAAAGTGAAACTTATGAATTCTTCCCAGGCCCTGGGGAAGATATGAAAAGCTATCGTGACCAGATAGACTCTTTTGAAAAACAGCTTTTTCAAGCTACAAAACACTATGATAGATTAGAGGCAAGTAGGAGGGGTTTCCCCATTTCCAAAATGTCTGAGGACGCCATCTTGCCTTCTTCTCCACAACCTAAGACACACCCCCTGGTGGATAAAGTGTCAGGCAAATCAGAACAGAGAGATATGTACACTTCTTTGTTCTTCAGATTTTGCCACGCACACAGGTTAAAGGAATTGCAACAGACTTGGCTGAATTTATCTGTAGCCCGTCCAGATGGCCAAGCAACAATGCAAATGCCTCCAAAGGTTAAATCTTCAACTCCCCCTGGTGGTGTTGGATTTTCCCTAGATGGAACAAGGCAAAACTTAATACGGCAAAGGCAAATGCCAGCCTCTCAAGCAAGCCAATTTAATTTTGCTGCTCCAGCTCCAACTGCACCTGTAACACAGAGACCTGCACAGCAAGTTGTTCAAATGCATATCCCTCAACAGGCATTTTCTGTCACTCCTTTGACTGGTGAGTCAAAATTAAAGATGTCAGGACAGAATTATAAAGCCTGGGTCAGTGAGATTGCACTCTTGCTTTGCAGAGAAGGTACCCATTGTATGGTGTTTAATCCTCCTGCCCAACCATGGACTCCTGCAATAAGAGACCTAGAGACTAGGGCTTGCACAACATTGTTGATGTCCATGGATACTGAGTTGTAGGTTACCTTTCCACCTGATGCAACAGCCCAACAAATTTGGGCTATTTTGGAAGATTGCTACAGGCCCATTTCAATTGAATCTTCATATTTGCTAATGTCTGAGTTCCATGGTTCGAAGTTGAAACCTGGTGAACAAATTGGTGGACATTTGACCAAACTGAAAGGAATGAGAAGTGAATTGAGAGAAAGAGGCCATGTTATTGATGATATCCAAATGATCAGCATCATCATTAACTCATTGAATTATGAATGGAAAGATGCCATTGCAAAGATTAACCACGTGCCTATTGCTCAACATACTGTTAATCATGTATGTAGATTTTTAATTGAGGAGGAAGCTATCAAATTAGCTACACCACATCTGCAATGACCACCAGCGTCAAAAGCTCCAGCTAGACGTCCCTTCCGAGGAAGAGGCTACGCTCCAAGGATGCCAAGATGCTACATCTGCAACCGTATGGGGCATGACACCCGGGATTGTCCCCAACGAGTTCCAGCTCCCGTCACATACCAGCCCAGAGGAACAGACTCCAGAGGCAGAGGTAGAGGCGGAAGACAAGGTCGTCGTGGTCCAAGGCGTGATCCACAAGCTCCACTCACAACATTGGCCATAACCAACATTCCACAACCTGATCCAAAGTACGACAGATGTCTTTTGTGGACTTTAGATAGTGGAGCAGCTGTACACGTTACCTACAGAAAGGAACTTTTCACAGAGATGGGCGAACCGGAGCCCGAATATCGAGAATTGTACTCCTTCTCCAACCACACCTGTAAGGTTGTGGGAAAAGGAACTGTTTACATTGAAGAGCTCGATACATTCATCCCTGATGTTTATTACATACCTTCAGCAACCAGTAATTTGCTTAGTCAAAGTCACTTGTCTAGAGAGTTAAAGTTCCAGGTTCACCACCTCGAGAAAGCAAGTTACATAGTTAAAGATGGAGATATTGTTGCTGAAACCATGCTGATTGGTGGTGTTTATTACTTAAAGCCAAAAGCACAGGCAAGTATGCAAACTCTAAAAGGGACAGCACGGGCCCAGAGAGAGTTGCTTCAGAGAGAGAACCCATTACTGTTCCAAAGGCTCCTAAAGCCAACAAACAGAGAAAACAGAAGCAGGTTGCTCAGAGCAAGCCTGAGGTTCCTCGTGAAACTGTTAATGTTGAGAATTCACTAACTGGTAAACCTTTGCATTCCAGGTATGTCCACAAGTGGCATAGAAGATTGGGGCACGCCAGTTTCCGTGTTCTTAGAAAGATGCCGGAGTTCGCAAAAGGCTTGGATCTAAAGGGGTGTAAGGTGTTTTGGGATTGTGCAGTTTGCAGGAAAGCTAAATCCAAAGGAGCTGCAATTCCCAAACACGCTACACGCCTGTCAAGACCCATTTTTGATTTGGTACACGCTGACATAGTGGGTCCTTTCCCGCCATCATTTGGTGGTAGAAAGTATTTTCTAACAATTGTAGATAATCATTCTAGATATGGATTTGTATATCCTATGAGAGAGAAATCTGAGACCTTTCAGATCTTTAAAGACTTTGCAGTTTTTGTTTCTACCCAATACCAAGTTCGTATCACCAGAATCCAGAGTGACCGTGGTGCCGAATCCATGTCTCAGCGTTTCCAGGATTGGATGCGTAAGAATGGAATTCTTCATCAGACATCCGCTCCATATACACCGGCTCATAACGGAGTCGTAAAAAGAAGACAAGGAGTTCTACAAACCATGATGCGTTGTCTTCTAGAAGATGCCAATCTCGGTAGCATATACTGGGGTGAAGCAATCAAATATGCAAATTACATTGTCAACCGTACTTGGAGCAGTGTAATCAATCAAACTCCTTTCTACATGATGTATGGCTACAAGCCTGATCTCAAGAACCTCCACATTTTTGGTTCATACGCTATGGTGAACATTCCCTTAGCTCAAAGAAGAAAGGGAGGTCCAGTAGCAAAGAGACTGAGATTTATGGGTATTGATGATAACTCAAAATGGAGCAAATTTATTGATCCTAAACATTTGATTGTCATTTCACAATCTGCTAATTTTGAGGAAGATATTGACTGGTCCAGAATTCATTCTAATGATCCTGGAGTTTATTTTCCTAGAGATGGTGTTGATTATGCCACCCAGCCTGATGACAATTTACAGGCAGATATTCCTTCTACCAGTTCTTCACAACCTAATGTTCCATCTTCGCAAGCCGCAGATGCTGATGCTAGCGACGAACGTGAGGACGAGGACGAAGAAGAAGAAGACTGGACTGTTGTTCCGAGACGTTCCAAGAGGGTCACAAAAGGAATCCCTCCACAACGATATTCGTGGCAACTGACAAAAACACCCTTGCCTTTGATTTGCAACGTTACTCTTCCTCCTGATACATTCACACAAATCAAACAGCTTCCTGATTTCAACCAAGACAAATTGTATGATGCAATGCAGGATGAAATGGACAGTTTAAAGAAACTTAATGTATTTACACCTGCAAAACCTCCAGCAAACAAGAAAGTCATTGGCACTCGATGGGTCTACAGAATCAAGAAGAAACCGAATGGGGAGTCTTTATACAAAGCCAGACTTGTAGCTCAGGGTTTCGCTCAACGTTATCCTGAGGACTACACAAACACTTACTCACCAACAGTCAGAACTGAAAGCGTAAAAATTGCTTTAACCACTGCAACTATTCTTGGTTTAGAAGTTTTCCAATTTGATGTGGACACAGCTTATCTACATGCAGACCTAGATGAAGAGATCTACGTGAGAAGCCCTCCAGGATTCCGAAAGCAAGAAGGAGATACCTGGTTCCTGAACAAAAGTCTTTATGGTCTGAATCAGTCAGGTTTAATGTGGTACTTATGTCTTACTGACAAACTAAATTCAATGGGCTTTATTTATTAAGTCCGAAACTGATGAACGTTCACATCCTATTCGACCAATCACAGTGATGGAAGATAATGAATCGGTGGTTTATATTTCTGAGTCACATTTTACAGGTTCTAGGTCCAGACACATTGACATTCGTTATCAAAACACAAAGCAATTAGTTAAGCACGGTTTTGTTAAATTGCAATATGTTTCTACACATGATCAGATTGCTGACATGCTCAACAAACCACTTCCAGCAGCTCAACATGAGTATCTGCGAAAGAAGATGTGCCTTATTTGATGATTTGATGACATCAGCCCAACTAGCAAAAGAAGGGGTGTCACTGCGTTAATTGTTTGCTAGCCGTGCTGAAAATTTACTGCGCAGGTCATAGGCCTTATCTGACAATGATTTACTGCGCATGCTTCTTAACACGTTTCATAATACATCACACATTCCAGAGACTTCTGATCTTCTGTTCGTCTGCCAAGAAGGTGGACGACAATTGCTCTTGCCAAAATGTAACAATTAGATAGATTTGTTTATTTTTATTTTCATATTAAAGTTTTGTCTTAATTAGAACATGTTATCGGTTTTTATTTCTTATCTGGAGATATGCTAACAAGGAGGGGCGACGTTCCGCACCTCAATCGAAGGTGGAAGGGAAACTTTCCATTCCTTCTCAAGAACTGCCACCAAGCTAAGAAAAAATAGATTCAGTCCAGTGGTGGGTTTCAAATTTTTTTGGAACCTACTCTGTGGGTGTGGCCTCCTTTGTGGGAGTGGCTTGCTGGCCATGTGACCTGGTGGGAGTGGCTTGCCGGCCATGTGACCGGGTGGGAGTTGCTTGCCAGCCATGTGACCGGGTGGGAGTGGTCAAGACGATGTCAGTGAATTCTTTGCCCCAATGGATGAACTACAATAAGATTAAAATAAGTACAAAAACAATAAAAGAGCTACTTACAGAAGGAAGATGACTGTTCTTGCCAGTCTTCAGTATCACGGACTCCAGTGAACGGGCTGCACAAAGAAGAGACACAGAAATGAACTCTTTCATTGCATGCACTGCATTAGGATGAAACAAGCTCACAAAATAATAGAAAAGGAAAATTACTCTCCTTTTTTGCGTCTCCTGCACCACCACCTCACCACCTTGCTCCAACAACCTGCAGAAAGGAGAGACACAGAAAGCATGAAGGGCTTGCACTTCACCATCTCAAGGATGAACACAGCACACAGACCACACCACACCCAGCAATAAAGACAGCTACTTACAGAGGAGAGATCACTAGCTTGCCCGTCTTCTGCACACCACCTTTTCAATGGACTTTTTTGCTCAAAATACCTGCATAAAGACAGACACAGAAAGCAAGACCTTAATTGCTTGCACTTACACCTTACATAAGAATAACACAATGAAAGAGATACACTCAAGTACTTACTTGTGTTATTGCTTTTCTGGTTGTTGATATCTCCATAGTGTTCTTAGGCTTCCAGATTCCTCTGTTGCAGCTTTCTTCGTCTTTACTCGTGGATCATCAGCCGTGTGGTGGTGCACTCTGAGCCAAACTTTCACTGTCGGAATTGGGTCCCATCTCTCAACAGGTATGCCAACAACACTTATCACCATCAGATTACTTATGTTTTGGACAGTTAGGCGTGTTCTTTGTTCCGAACATATGAGGTTCATTTTTGAGAACCCCCTTTCCGCCTCTGCTGAACTAACAGCAATTGTCCTGACAATATCTCTAGCTTTCCGGATACTGCCAGCAATTTTGTACTTCTGTGGATTTTTCTTCACATTTTCCAAAAAATCTCTGTAGTCGTTTACATTAATGTCATAATTAAAAATACTGCCAATTGCATCCAATGCTTGCTCTGCATCAGCCCATGGAATGACTACATCTTCAATGTCCCAGTAATCTGGCTCCAAATACGTGATAAAGTGCAACTTGTTTGCTGCTGGCAATAGGCTACCTGTTCTTAGATGGTCGCAATCCATCAGCCTTTTCTTTAAATTGGTGATGATGCTTTCCAAAAGTTTCCCACGAGGAAGGGCAACAAATCGTTGATTTGGAGCTAAATTGATGTTTTGGAAGGCTTGTGTTTTTAGCAATTCCACAAGTTTGTTTTCATATGTGCCCTTTTTCTGTCTAAGCACTTCAAAAGCATTGATTGTTCGCAATACTAACTTTTCGGCCAGGATGATATTTGTCTCTCTCCCCTGTAGAGCATCTGACAGACTAGAAATTTCATTTAGGATGTCGACCATCAGGGCCAAATCCTGCAAAAAGTTTAAATTTTCAAAACGGGAAGCCATGCCTGGGAAACTTTCATTTCCCTGAAAAAACTGATGTAGCGCTGGATAAGCATGCCACACAGCCATGGTTGCCCTTAAACGACAGGCAGCCCATCTTGGTCCCAAAACTCTGCCAATCTTCACAATTTCTATGCCCAATTGTTCGAAGATTTGGAAGAGGTCATTCTGGCTCTTGCAGGATTTGTGGAAGGTGGTGTGTACTTTATCCAGGAAGATCTTGAAATGGTTGATCTGCTTCACTTCTCTTATTGCATCATCCAGCACAAGTTGCAGGCGGTGGTTCAGGCAGTGCCAGATGATGATGTTTGGGAAGTCTTGAGCTATTCTGGCGCTGACTCCAGATTTTCTTCCAAGCATAACGTTGGCACCATCGGAGCAGAAAGTGATTAAATTCTTCCGTAGATATTCGGTGGTAAATCCAACTCTATGCAAGCTTCCCATCGCTGCAGAATATATGGTTTCTGCATCTTGTCTCTGTAATTCCAGAAGCTCAACGAAGATGGTTGCTGGGCATTCTGGATCCTCAACTCTAACAAAGACTATCAGCACTGCTCTCATTGAAAGTGTTGAGGCTTCATCAATAATTAGACACACCTTTTGATTATTTGCAATAATCCTTAAAAACACGGTGGTCTTGATTTGGTTTGCAATGAATTCAACAATTTTCACTGCAGATCTCCGGGAATGCAAGCCAACTCCCACATCCACTCCAACCGTATTTAGCAAATTTACTTGCGCTTCGATGTCTGAGAAGGGATTACATCTTTGCGCCAGATTGTAAACGGTAGAAAATATTGTGCAAGTAGTGGATAAATGTTTCTCAGTTGACTTATCCACGGATTTGGTAAAGCTTCCTGCTCCCGTTGCTTACTGCTCTCCACGCAAATAAGGTGGGCTTTTGATTGAAAATGTTCCCTTAATTTTTTTCTGAGCAATGCTTGTTGTACATCCTTGCTTTTCCCTGCTGGTGCCACCTGGAAATGTTTCCACTCTTTGGAAACATGAATATCTTTCTCTAACGAGAACATGAGTTTTGCACAGTACTCACAACCCAGCTTCTTGTCGGATACTGCCAGTCCATCATACTTGTCCTTGAAGTGACTGTATTGCTGCAAATTCCAGCAATCAGGAAGTTGTGGAACTTTAGTGGAGTCGATGGACTTGCTGCTTTCGCCGACCTCAACTGGTGGTAGTGGTCGTGCTGGTGGTGCTGGCGGTGCTGGCGGTGCTGGCGGTGCTGGCGGTGCTGGCGGTGCTGGCGGTGCTGGCAGTGCTGCTGGCGGTGCTGGTGCTGCTGGCACTGCTGGTGGTCCTGGCGCTGCCGGTGGTCCTGGCGCTGCTAGTGGTGCCTGTTTTGGATCAGCTGATTCCTCAACTCTTGGTTTTTTGGAGAAGAAAGCGGTCATACTCTGTTGCCTCTTCATTATGCTAAGTAATACTAACTGCCTGCCAAAGAAATAAAACAATATTGGACTGAGGGTTGTAAGCTGAGGACTACAGGTAACAGAAGGGACCTCTGATTTCAACCAACAATGTATAGTCTTTTCAGGAAGGATGAGAAACAGGAAAGATATAGTCTTTAGTTCAAGAATGAATGTCATAGGTAGATTTAGTTCTCAGTTCCAAAAAACTGGAATTTGTAGCTATTCAGAAGTTAGTGGTTAGAAGCAATGGTAAAGCAAGATATGGAATTAAAACCAGAAATATTTTGTTGGCTATTTGAAAGGGAGTACAATATATATTTAATTTTACACATGTTAGCAGCTGCTGGAATTGTGTTTGCACAACAGTGGAAAAACAGAGTTATGAAAATGAATAAATATTACAATGTGCAGGAATAAATACATTGACAATTAAAATCAAGAAGGCTTTGAATACTTTTTCACATGGGATTTGTTTTAGCAATTGCTAACTAACGGAAACAGAAAGTAGAATTTCAAAAGTATGAAAGAAAACACCAATTATGTAAGGTAGGGTCCCCTATGTATAAAGAAATATTACTAGATCACTATTAATGCATAGATAACTGTGGGACATTACACACCCACACCCACACAAACTATGACAGTGCCAGGAAAACACCAAAAAATAATAATCCCCCCCCGCCCCCCAAAAAAGACTGCAAATGAAACCAGTTTTTTTCCCCTAACCCTAAGGACAGGAAAGACAAAGCCACTGGAATAAAAATTATCAAGACATTGTGGGAAATTATAAAGGACAGTGCCAGGAAGCTCACAGAACCATCAACCACCTCAGAATTACCTAACAACGAGGATGAAACACACAAAATCTGCCTTGCACCAACCTGGCCTGCCCATAGAAAAGCAGCCACTTTGAGACACATAAACCTGGTCTGAACACTTTTAATCAACATAGTGCATCACAAAGAAAACATTTGCAAAAAGGAATAACATTTATTGCAGTAATTTTATTTTATAAACAATAAAAAAATAAAAATTCCCAAAAAATAATTTTAAAAAAAGATATTCTATAAATAAAAAAATCCTTAAAAACCATTGTTAAGTATTCCACCAGCAATAATTTATACTGCAAAGTATTGTATCAGCCATGGTATACTGTTACCATTATTCCACCATCAATAACTTATACTGTAACTATTTTAAGTTATACTGTTACTGTTATTTCACCAGCAATGATTTGTATTGTAACCATTTCAAACTATTCCACACACAATTGAAAAGGAAACCATTTTAAAATATTCCATACACAATAAATTACAATAAAACTATTCTACGCACAATACATTTTAAAGTATTGAGTATATAATATTTTAAAATTGTTTATTTTAATTTATTGTGGATAGAATCTTTTTTAAATAGTCTAAGACAATTTTAAAAAAGGATCCACACACAATAAATTGAACTAGACCATTTTAAAATATTCTATACTCAATACTTTTAAGTAAAACTATTTTAAAACAATTCTTAAATAAAATATTATTTTAAAATACATTAAAAAAAAATAAAAGAAAAAAAACCAGGTCACTTACCAGCAGGCAGAATCAGCAGCATTCCATTGCGATGGATCAGACTCCGGACTCCGATGCGATGGATGGTGTTGGGCACACAGAGATTTACATAATTGGTGCTTTCTTTCATACTTTTGAAATTCTACTTTCTGTTTCCGTTCGCTGTCGGCCGCGTGGCCTACGTGAGGCTGCAGATTTTGAGAGGGAAGCTGCCGCTGCTGCTCTCCTGCCCGCCCACCTTCGGCCGCGTAAGTTGGGCCTCTGCTGCCCGCCCGCCTCCTGAGTCCCACTGCCTCGTGCGCCTACGTGAGGCCGCGGCTTCTATCGGGAAGGCCTGAAAAAGGCCTTCCCTTGCAAAACTCGGCCGCCGCCGCCTGCCCACTTACCCGCCTCCCGCCTCCCGCCACCCCTCCTTGCGTTTAGTTGCTTACCTGAGGGAAGCAGCAAGCTCCTGGAAGGCGAAGGGAACAAAGTAGAAATGAAACTCCAGACCCGGTCAGCAAGCTATCGCGAGCAGACAAAGACTCTTTTGAAAAGAGAAGTCTCCAAAAGAGAAAGACTCTTTTCAAAAGAGGAATGTTGGCCGTTGGCGCCACGTTTTTAAACGGGTCGCCTCCAGCCCACTCACTGATTGGCTGGACTCCAGCCAATCAGCAATCGGTGGGCTGGGCTAGCCTAGTGTGGACGGGCGGGGGAGCGAGCGAGTTGCGACGGGCGGGGGAGCGAGCTAGCTGCAACGGCGAGCAACAGGGCCGGTGCCGGTTACTTCCGGGTCCGGTTACTTCCGGGTTTGGTCACAAACCGGATCGCCCGATCCGGTGCGAACCGGCAGGAACCCACCACTGATTCAGTCTCTTCTTATTTTTTTTTTAAGATAAGAGTCTTTCCAAGGTCACTCTGAGCTTTCCCTTAAAGCTTCTGTTTAGTCTAAAGTAGGTTCCTAGATACTGAAAGATTCCACAGAAAACAGCTGTTCAAACAAATGTGTTTCTGCCTCTCACAGTTCTGAATTTTTAAGGGAAACGACTCTGTCGAGTAACAATGTTTCAAGTCCACTAGATGGCAGTGTTACTTGTATCAACTCTCAATGCTTGCTTGTTCTGACTTTTTTAAGTCTCTTATAAACCAAATAATGCCAATAAAACAAGAGTAGCCAAATCAAAGAAAAAGAAAAAGAAAGAATCTTCAGGGCAATTAAGATTTAAGTATGTTCAAAGCCCCCCACAAGGTCCAACATTAAAAGCCTAAAAAAAACACGCTGTGAACCAATCCGCATTAAGTTACGATGAGAGTCCAGCCTGGCTTCTGAGAGTAAAAAGGGGGGAAAAAGGAGCTTTAATTGGTAAACTGATATCCTCCGCTTTTCTCTCTAGTCAGCCTTATTTTAAGCTAAGTTTCCATATTCAGGGTGTTCTCTTTTCCATAAAAAAAAAGGGTTAAAAAACTCTCACCAACATGACTTGCTTCTCTCCTGCGCTTATGTTTAGGGGCTGTCAGCAGCTTCAGCAGCCTGGTGGCTGATTCACGATCGCTGGCAAAGGGGGCTTTTTCCGGATCACCAGAGACTTTGCGAATGTCTCTGGGACCACTGGATCTCCCCCTACCTTTCACCGTCTCTCCGGGACAGCTTAGACTCAGATCGAGTCGTCCAGATGATCTGAATTTAGACGGCTATTCCAGAGGAGTTGGAACAGACATCTTCTCGCTGCGACATCAGCCCCGCTATCATTTTGTGGTTCATTTTGTAGGGTAGTTTCTAGTTTTTTAAGAGTTTCCTGTAATATATTTTGTTCTTTCCATTTTTCTTTATTTCTTTGGTCTACATACGCTATTGTTATCCCACGTAAATATGCTTTGGCGGTGTCCTATACGTTTTGTAATGTTGTATCTTGGATTGTTGTTTTCTTTGAAGAAGAATTACATTTCTTTCTTAATCTGCTGAGTATACTCTTTTTCTTTTAGTATTTGTGTATTTAACATCCAATGCCTAAGTCACTTTTTTCAATGAAAATAGTGTCACATTTTTTGGTGTGAAAAATGATGATAAGTCACTTTTCTGTGTGAAAAATGGAGATAAGTCACTTTTCACTGTGAAAAATGGTAATGTCACTTTTTCAGTATGAAAAATCATGTCACTTTCAGTGTGAATAATGGTGATGCATCACTTTCAGTGTGAATAATGGTGATGTCAGGGTTTCAAATAACGTCCAAAATTAAATGGGTGATTGCTTTTGTCTTCTCCAGCCGTGTGTTAAAACAGCCCTTTCAACCCCCTCCAGCACAGACAGCATTTTTCCAGATGCGATAAATCTCCAGGTTTCCTCCTCTGCAGCTTCCCTTGCAACTTTGGAATGTTTGCAGATTGTGTCCACACAGAGAAGCAACCCATTATCTGCTACCATTCCCATGGGCTCTATCTTCATCTTTGCTGATATTTTACTCTGACCCGGGTCGGGTCAGTGATGGGAGTCAGCACCCCTCTCAGCACTCCCTGCAGGGGTAGCTGGTGAAGTGTTTTAAGGGAGATTCGGGTTAATGTCAGGGTTCCAAATAACATCCAAAATTAAATCAGAGTCCAAGGCAAAGTATTGCTCAAAGTTCCATTTTATTAAGAGAGTCATGTTGGCACATCTGGGAAAACCCAAATCTGAAAGCTTCCCGGTTCTCCGCACCCAGTTGAAAGTTGAAGAACTTGCCCCCACACCCACAAGTCCATCACATGGTCCGATGTTCCACTGCCATGTTGGCAGTTCCACCCATCCAGTTCCGGTCAGGTGCAGAGGTGTAGAGACAAAGGATGACCTTGGATTCTACAAAGGAATTTTATTTTGACAACATCACATTCTACTCCTTACTATTCCCCCTCCCAATTCCCCACTAATGAAACAGCATAGTATAACAGAATATTAGTGTGGCAGGCCAAAGATCCCAAAAGGAACTGGCTGCAGGCCTGACAGGCGGCCTCTCCTCAGAAGAAAAATGTTTCCTGAAAAGAGAATAATGTAGGGGTTAACATAACAGAATTAACCACCTCTCCCCCCACACCAGGGGGACCCTTTGGCTTATCGGGAAACTTATCATGGAATTGTTTTACTAACTTATCCGCTTTTAGGTTCCAGCTTTTCACCCAAATAACTTCAGACACAGGGTAACCCTTCCAATGCACTAAATACTGTAAGCGATCCCTATACAGCCTGGAGTCTAAGATTTTTTTCACCTCATACTGTGTTTCCCCTTCTATCACTACAGGAGGAGGGGGAGCTTGGGTGGACAGTCTTTTGCTGGATCCAATTACTGGCTTCAACAAGCTACAGTGAAATACTGGGTAAATTTTCCCTAGAATTCTGGGTAGACTGAGTTGAACTGAACTGGGTTAATTATCTTCAGTATTGGGAATGGACCTAAAAATTTTGGGCCCAATTTCTTGCTAGGCATTCTTAATCTTATGTATTTGGTAGATACAAAAACTTTGTCCCCCACACGAAAGGGAGGTTGGAGCGAGCGGTGTTTATCAGTTTGCTTCTTGTAGGCTTCTGCCGCTTCCGCTAGAGCTTTCTTTGTATTTTTCCATCCTTTCTTTAGCGTGTCCATCCATTCAGTCAGAGACATGGAGGAGGGAGGTTCTCTAGGCAGCTCAGGCATAGGAACAAATTCCATGCCACTGGTAATTTGGAAAGGAGTTATTCCAGTGCTGCTGTGGACCGCGTTGTTTTACGCCACTTCGGCGAAGGGTAGCAAGTCCGGCCAGTTGTCTTGTTGATAGTCCACATAACACCAGATGTATTGTTCCACCATATCATTGGCCCTCTCCGCTGTGCCGTTCGTGCTGGGATGAAATGCTGAGCTCAGTCCTTGTGTGGACCCAATGGACCTCAGGAACTTTCTCCAGAACTTGGTGGTGAACTGGACTCCGCGGTCTGAAATGATCCTCTTGGGCACTCCATGCAGGCGATAAATGTGTTTCACAAACATTTTTGCTAATTTCTTTGCGGACGGCAACCCTGAGCAAGCGATGAAATGCGCCTGCTTGGAAAACAAATCAATAACTGTCCAGATTACTCTATTCCCGCTGCTGTCTGGGAGATCGACAATGAAGTCCATTGTGATCTCTTTCCATGGTTGGCTAGGGCTGGCCACTCGTTGTAGTAGTCCAGGGGTCTTCCCCGGCCGTGTTTTCATCGTTGCGGAAGTAGCACAACTTTTTACATAATCTTCCACTTCCGATTTTATCTTTAGCCACCAAAATTGACGCCTGGCGAGGTGGAGCGTTTTTAGGAATCCAAAGTGGCCTCCTAGTTTTGCATCATGGCTTTGCTGTAGAACTTCTAGCCTCAACCCTGCGGGGACGTACAGTTTGGACCCCTTCCAGGCTAAGTCATCTTTCATCGTTAGGATGTCCTTGTTATTTTTGAGCCACGGGTCTGACCAGAGAGTGGGTTTCATCATTGTCGTCAGCTTATCATTGCTTCATGTGGTGACTTGGGCCGCGTTTTGGTGGGAGGAAGAAAGGATGGGGTGAACAACAACTTCCTTCTTACTGTCATACTGTGTTTTTTTTATTAAAGAGTTTTAATAAATTTTACAAATACATCCCCTTCCCCTCCCCTCCCTCCACCCCGATCCCACCCCCCCTCCAACCCTCCCTCTCCCCAACCTCCCAGAGCAAAATACAGGGTATAAACATTTAACAATCATACGCTAACATAAGCTAACTAACTTTAACATCTTCCTCCTCTTGTACTTTAACTCTTCTTTTATTAAGCTAACTTTAGATAAATTATACCAATCCTTGTTCTTTCACTCATAAGCTAATTGGAATTTCTTAGTCCGATATTTATTTTGAATATATTCAATCCATCTTCTCCATTCCAACTTGTATTTGTCATCTGAATGGTCCTTGAGATATGCTGAGATTTTGGCCATCTCTGCTAAGTTTACTACTTTTAACGTCCATTCTTGAGTAGTAGGCAACTCTTCCTTCTTCCAGTACTGCGCCACCAGCAATCTTGCTGCCGTTGTTAAATTCAGAATCAAATTAGTCTCTATAACTGTACAATCTGTAATTATCCCTAACAAGAACAGCTGGGGAGTGAACTTTATCCTATTTTTAAGAATATTTTGAATAATCCACCATATTTTTATCCAAAATGCTTTGACTTTTTTGCAAGTCCACCATATATGGTAATACGTAGCGTCAGCACAGTCGCATCTCCAACATTTAGGTTGTAAATTCGGATACATGCAAGCTAACTTTTTAGGATCTAAATGCCATCTATAGAACATCTTATAGAAATTTTCTCTCAAGTTTTGAGCTTGTGTAAATTTTACATTCCTTACCCAAATCTTTTCCCATGTTTCCATCATTATTGGTTCTTCAAAGTTTTGTGCCCATTTTATCATACAATCTTTAACTAACTCTGTTTCAGAATCCATTTCTATCAGTATATTATACAACCTTTTTATATGCATTTGACCCTGGTCCCTAATTTGTTTTACCAAATTATCCTCATTTTGCATGATACCAATTTTCTGATCTTTTTTCCATCTGGCCTGTAACTGTCCATACTGAAACCAGGTTTGAATTACCCTTTCCTCTCTTAATACATTCAAAGGCTTTAACTGTAGTACACCTCTTTCTATGTTAAGAAGCTCTCTATATGTAACTACATCCTGTTTTTGTTCTATACTTATATTCTCTATTGCGTGTCTGGGCACTACCCACATAGGTATCTTATCATTTAACTTATATTGATATTTTTTCCAGACACGCAGTAGAGCATTCCTTAAAATATGGCTTTTAAAAATCTTGTCCACCTTCTTATCATATATTAAGGAAGCATGCCAACCGTATACCAAATCATATCCCTCAATATTCAGTATTCTATCCTCTGTTAAATTAATCCAATCGCTGATTGTTGATAAAACTACTGCTTCATAGTATAATTGTCAGGCCTGTAGTTATGTTTCTTTTAGGATCTTTGGCCTGCCACACTTTCTATTATTTTCCTATGCTGTTTCATTAGTGTAGTAGTTGGGAGGGGGGAATAGAAAGGAGTAGAATTGTGGAATGTGTTGTTGTGATTCTTTCTAGAAGCTCAAGGTCATCTTTTGTCTCCGCACCTCGACACCTGACCGGAAGCAGAGGGGTGTAAATTCCAGCGTGGAAGATGAAGATTGGACCATGTGATGGATTATGGGTGTGGGGATAGGATCATGAACTTTCAACTGGGTGGAATCCCAGGAAGCAAATCAGATTTGGGATTTCATAGCACAATGCCAACATGTCTGTCTTATTAAATTGGAGTTTTAAGGATAGCTCTGCCTTGAATTCTGATTTAATTCTGCATGGTATTTGGAACTCTGACAATAATTTTAAGTTGGGCATTTTCGAACCTCCCCTTTCACGCATATCTTGCATTATTTTAAGTTTTATTCTCGGTTTCTTCCCTGCCCAAACAAAATTATTAATACCTTTCTGCCATTCTTCCAAATTTGCATCTTTTTTGAGTATTGGTATCATTTGAAAAAGAAATAGAAACTTGGGCAAAACATTCATTTTTACTGATGCTATCCTTCCCAACAAAGACAGTTGTAGTTTTTTCCATTTAGTCATCTCTGTCTGTATTTTATGCCATAATGGTTCATAATTGTACTTAGATAGTTTCCCATTTGAGGTTGTAATATGAACTCCTAAATATTTAACCTTTTTTACTATCTCACATCTTGTTACTCTTTCTAATTCTTCTTTTTGATTTGTGGTCATATTTTTAACTATCATCTTTGTTTTCCCTAGATTTATTTTAAACCCAGATAATTGACCATATTGATTAATTATATTCATTAAACCTATAGCTGATTTCCCCTGTTGGGTTAAAGTTACAACCAAGTCATCTGCAAATGCTCGTACTCTATATTCATAATGCCTAATCTTAATTCCCTGTAGGTCATCTGACCCACGTAGTCTATTCAACAATAACTCCAAGGTTAAGATAAACAATAATGGAGACAGGGGACACCCCTGTCTTGTTCCTTTTTCAATTTTAAAGGATTCTGTTAAACTACCATTAACTATAATTTGTGCTGTCTGTTTCTGGTATATTGCCTTCATAGATTGTGTGAAATACTCTCCAAGCTGCATCTTTTGTATTATTTTCATTAGAAATTGCCAATTCACTCGGTCAAATGCTTTCTCCACGTCTAAGAATAAAAGCACTGCGGGAACTTGGTTATTCTTCCCCAAATATTCCAATATATTAACAATTTGTCTTACATTACCTTTCATTTGTCTCCCCTGTATAAAACCAGATTGATCATTGTGAATTGTTTGTTGTATAACTGACATCAGCCTATTTGCTAACATTTTAGCAAAAATTTTATAATCTGTATTAAGTAATGATATAGGCCTGTAGTTTTTTGGCTGAGTGTGATCCTGATCTTCTTTCGGGATCAGGGAAATAAAGGCTGTTCTCCAAGATGGTGATACCCTGCCTTCCAATTGAATTTTATTGAATAATTTCTTAAGAGGTTCTACCCTTTCTAATTGTAACTTTTTGTAATAAACCGCCGTCAACCCATCTGTACCAGGGGCCTTGCCATTTTTTAACTGCTTAATAGCCAGGAGGGTTTCCTCCATGGTTACCGGTTGATTCAGTCTTTCCCTTTGCTCATCTGTAACTATAGGGATTTTCCCTTTCTCAAAATATCTATCTAAACCTTGTATTTTATCACCAGCATACAGTCTAGTATAGAATTCTAAAAAAGCCTTTTTAATCATGTCTTGTTGATAGACTTCTTTACCTTTGTATTGTATTTTCTCTATAGTATGAAACTTTTGTTTCTTCCTTAACATGTATGCTAACCACCTGCCTGGTTTATTTGCATTACAAAAAGTATTATGTTTAGCGTATAGCAAATTAGTGGCTACTTGATCTGACATCAACATGTTAAACTGCCCTCGGAGTGAAGTAATTACTTCTTTTGTCTTCTTATCATCTGGGTTAGATATTAGCACCTGCTCTTTCTTTTTTATCTCTTCTTCCAATTCCCTTCGCTTTTCTCCCTGTCTACGTCTATGTAGGTTATTTAACTTTATTAGAACACCTCTCATATATGCTTTACTTGCGTCCCAAACCATTTCCATAGATGTCCCCTTATGCATGTTAAAAGCAAAATATTCTTTCAATAATTTTTTGCATTCTGTAACATTTCTCTCGTATCTAAATAGATTTTCATTTAACCTCCAAGACCTCCTAGATCCCTCTCCATATTCCAATTCCATCCAAACCGGATTATGATCTGTTAGAGTTCTCAGACATATCTTCGTCTTCTTCACCCTGGAAAGGAAATCATTTGTAATTAGTATAAAATCAATTCTAGAAAAGGATTGATGCCTATCGGAAAAAAATGTAAATGAAAAAGTCCCGTTCTTTAAGATTCCGTTCTCTCCAGATATCTCTCAGTTCCATATCATCTATCGTGTCAAAAAAAGATTTAGGCAATCTTGCTCGTGTTTGAGTATTTTGCAAGAGTCTCTTCTTGTCCTTCATAGTGTCCAATATTCTGTTCCAATCACCCAGTAATATACACGATCTATAATCCCATTGTATTAATTTGGTATGAAGCAACTTGTAAAAATTTTCTTGTTGTTAATTGGGGGCATATACTCCTGTTAAAAGTATTTTCTTTCCTTCTATTAATAGTTCAATTGCAATATATCTTCCTTGAGGATCTGCTTCAATTAATTCAGCCTTTAAATCTTTTCTTAAGTATGTAACTATACCATTTTTCTTCTCCGGAGCAGATGCCACAAAATGTAGTCCCAGTCTTGCATTCATCAGATATTTCTGGTCCTGTGTTCTAATATGTGTTTCTTGCAGACAAATCACATCATTTTTAAATTGTTTCAGATAGTGGAATATTTTTTCCTTTTTTGTGGTGAGTTTAAACCATTAACATTCCAGGTTAGAAATCTAATTGTCATCTTCAGCCCCCTGAAGCTTTTTAAGAGCGACCTGGAAATCCTGCTGGAATTTCATCTTCGGTCTGGCTCCCCCCACAGCTTCTGTATTTATGCTTATAGTTTCTTGGATTATTGTCTGGGCTTGTTGCATCTTTAATTCTTGCTCTTTACGTTTGGTAACCGCTCGAGTTTGTCTTTGTTCCATGATTTCTTCTATCTCAGGTAAATCCAGGGTTTGAGCAGCACCCGCTTGTGCCTGGATATCATCTTGTTTGTCTTCCCTTGCTTCTTTTCCATACTGTGGTTTTCTTGACAAGGCATCCGTCAACAAGTTTTTCCCTGCAGGGATGTGTTTCAGTTCGAATTGGAACCTTTGGAAGTATTGTGCCCAGCGAACTTGTTTTGGGGATAGTCTTCAATGGGCTTTGAGAGCTTCGAGATTTTTATGATCAGTCCAGACTTCGAACGGCATATCCCCCCCTTCCAGGAAATGTCTCCAAGTGAGCAGGGACCACCTGATCGCAAACGCCTCTTTCTCCCAAATGGCCCACCTCCTTTCAGTAGTGGTGAGTTTTTTTGAGACGTAAGCACACGGCAAGAGATGGCCTTTATTATTTTGCAGTAGCACTGCTGCTACCGCTACAACACTGGCATCCGTCTGGATTATGAATTGTCGCTCTGGGTGTTGCAGTATGGGCTCTTGGGCAAAGAGCCATTTTAATTTCTCAAAGGCTTTTTGACAGTCCATTGTCCACTTTAGGGGTTGGTTTGCTTTTGGCTTTGTCGGGGAAGGCCCCGTTTTTAATAGTTCAGTTAATGGGAGGGCAATCTCCGCGAAAGCTGGAATGAACTGCCTGTAGAAATTGGCAAGTCCAAGAAAGCTCTGTAGTTGTCTGCGAGTACTTGGAGGTTTCCAGTCTAACACAGCTTTCACTTTTCCTGGATTCATTTCTATCCTCTCATTGGAGATGCAATAACCCAGGTAATCTAGTGAAGTTTTGTGGAACTCACACTTCAAAAACTTTGCGTATAGCTTGTTGGCTAGAAGTTTTTCTAGGACTTGTCTACCAGCTTCACGTGTTCTTCCAGGGTTTCAGAGAAGATCAAGATGTAATCAAGGTAAACAAGGTACAGGTACTCATGTAGCACCTCATTTATGTACTGCATGAAGACTGCGGGTACTCCTTGTAGCCCAAATGGCATGACTTGGAATTGAAAGCTGCCAAGGGGGCAGTTAAAAGCGGTCTTCCACTCATCTCCCTCTCTGATTCTTATGCGTTAATACACCTCTCTCAAGTCCAGCTTGGTGAACACCTTGCCTTTAGCCAAGTGGTTCAACATATCTTTCATGAGGGGGAGGGGATACCATGTTCAAGGCTCGCAGATCAATACAGAGATGAACACTGCCATCTTTCTTTTCTCTGAAGAGCACTGGGGCCGCTACTTTCGACTTCGCTGGTTCAATAAACCCCCGCTTCAAATTGGTGTCGATGGACTTCCTCAATTCAACCATCTCCTTGGGAGTCATGGAGTACATTTTCGGCTTTGGTAGGGTAGCCCCAGGTTTGAAGTCTATTGCGCAATCTGTGGGCCGGTGACAGGGAAGATAGTTGCCATCTTCCTTACTGAACACCTCCGCCAAGTCCCAGTAGTCTTTTGGTACTTGTTGGATCCCTGAGGATCCAACAGGTGCTGTAGGTTCTGGGCTTTTGGGTCCAATCATCCCTGGGTGGCCCTTTGGCTCCACCGGTGGTAGTGGCCCTAATCCGATAATCAATTTCCTACCGCCGTCTTCCTACTTTATTGTAGGCGTCCACTTGTCCAGCCATGCAAGCCCCAAGATAATTAATTCTGGCATCTTTGGAGCCACAATGAATCTGAGGAGCTCATAGTGGCGGCCTATTTGTAACTTTACCAGTTCAGTCATTAGTGTGGCCGGGGTCCCCCTAATTAGCGTTCCATCTACCTGCTCAATCCAAATGGGATGAGCTAGAGGTCTTGCGCTTATGCCTAGTTGCTTTACAGTTGACATGCTGATTGAGCATCGGGTCCACGACTACTTGAACTTCCCCTTCCATCCCCGTTTCGGGTACTTGCAGCTTGGCTTGGATGGCGAAGGGATGGATGGGTGCACTTACCATCGTGTCGTCTACACTATTCTCTTCCTCTGAGGTTTCCCCATTGGTTGGACTTTTCATCACCTTAGGTTGGGGATCCGCTTTCTGAGGTTGTTGACCCAGATGACTCTTTTCTGGTGGCTTCTGGGGCCTTCTCTTTACCACGCTGGTGGTTGGTGTGCGCGTTTGTGAGATTGGGGCTGGAGTCAGGCACTCTGACGCTCTGTGGCCAGGTTGAAAGCAATGGTGACATTTTATTGCCCCCCCCATTGAGGGAAGGACCCCAGTTGCATCTCTAAACTTAGGAGCCGCCTCGTCACGATGGTCCGCTATCCATCCTGCAGCTTCCCCCTCATTCATCCCTTCTGCCATTGTCAAGATTATTTCTCTGTTGGAAGGTGAGGTAAAAGTCCTTTGGGGCATTGCAGGTGGGACTGGAATCAGTGGGGGGATCAATCCCTGGGTTTGCCCCTGCCCAGGTATCTGACATGGTGCCATCTGCTGAGGGAAGGCAGGCGCCCACTGGCATCTCTCCCATCCATGACCTGGGAAGAAAGCCCATCCCGGTGGTGCTTGATTCACAGGCTGCAGCCCAAACATCGGTGGCTAGCTGGGGGAGATGTGGGCCAAGCCTCTTTCTGCTGGCTGGATTGATTTCTCCATGTTGGTGGCCAAAGGCAGTCACTGGTATCTCTCCCATCCATGACCTGGGAAGGAAGCCCACCCCGGTGGTGCTTCATTCACAGGCTGCAGCCCAAACATCGGTGGCTGGCTAGGGGGAGATGTGGCCCAAGCACCTTTCTGCTGGCTGGATTGATTTCCCCATGTTGATGGGGGATCTGTCTGGGGCTCAGCTGCAGAGTAATGGGTCATTTCACTTGTCGCTGTGTGGAAGGAGTAAAAATCTCCACTCCAGTGCGTTGCAGAGCCTCTGCTAGGGAAGGAGAATGTGGGGTGAGCCAGGGGCCATTTAGGTGGTCCTGAGCTAACGCGAGGGTTGTTTTCACTCACGTTCGGCTGCATAAGTTGGTCTGGGAGGCTCCAATCATCTGGTCAGCTACTGGGTGATTGCTTTTGTCTTCTCCAGCCATGTGTTGAAACAGCCCTTTCAACCCCCTCCAGCTCAGACAGCATTTTTCCAGATGCGATAAATCTCCAGGTTTCCTCCTCCGCCGCTTCCCTTGCAACTTTGGAATGTTTGCAGATTCTGTCCACACAGAGAAGCGACCCGTTATCTGCTACCATTCCCATGGGCTCTATCTTCATCTTTGCTGATATTTTACTCTGACCCGGGTCGGATCAGTGATGGGAGTCAGCACCCCTCTCAGCACCCCCTGCAGGGGTAGCTGGTGAAGTGTTTTAAGGGAGATTCGGGTTAATGTCAGGGTTCCAAATAACATCCAAAATTAAATCAGAGTCCAAGGCAAAGTATTGCTCAAAGTTCCACTTTATTAAGAGAGTCATGTTAGCACAACTGGGAAAACCCAAATCTGAAAGCTTCCCGGTTTTCCCCACCCAGTTGAAAGTTCAAGATCTTGCCCCCACACCCACAAGTCCATTGCATGGTCCGATCTTCCTCTGCCACGCTGGCAGTTCCACCCATCCAGTTCCGGTCAGGTGCAGAGGTGTAGAGACAAAGGATGACCTTGGATTCTAGAAAATAATTTTGTTTTGACAACATCACATTTACTCCTTACTATTCCCCCTCTCAAGTCTCCGAAGTGGGGCGTTGGAGGAGTCACGTCTGGGTATTGTCACAGCCCTTCTGCCCGAAGACTGAGGTAAATCTTGAGGCCACGGCCAAGATTAATCTCAGTCTTCGGCCTAGAAGCAGCTAATACCTGGCTCTCCTTGCTAAGGGTTTTTTTCTTCTTGTACCTCTTATTTTTCCTAAACTTTTAAAAAGCTTACCTCCTCTGAGCGTGCGATTTGGCCTGTGCACAGGAGTGGGCAGCGCTCCTGAGAGGCTCCCAGGGCTTCTTTTGCAGGCTCCATAGAGTTTTCAACAGGAAGGAAGAGAGCGACTCACGTGGTCGGGCCGCGTGGTAGGCGGTCACCATTTTGGATTGTAGAGCGCACGCGCAGAAGCAGCAAGGTCTCTGGGCACAGAGACCACAAGCGACCGCAACCTCCGCCAGCAACAGCAGAAACCGGCCTGAGCTCCTCCAGTGGTCCGTGGAGGGCCACAGCTTCTGGCAGAGGGCCGGTTTTAGATCGAGCCGCGGATCGGCGGCGTGGCTGGAGAGAGAAGAGCGGAGGGAGTTACAAACCTCCGCAGTCAGCCTGATAACCGGTTTCAGCGCAGAGAGAGAGGGGAGGCAGATCAACAAACCATGAGTAGGTCGCGATGGCGGGCAATTTAAGGAGTGCAGGACTGTCCAGGCCCGATTCCCCCAGGCTGGCAGACCCAGGCGAAGGGACTTCCTGAGGGCCCAATCCCACTGAGAGGGGCAGATCCAAGGCAAGGAAGTGCACCTCCAAGTCTCGGAGGGAGCACTCTGGGGAGGAAGTGAGGATCACCAGGGTGGCAGGCAGGAGGATCAGGGACACCATTAGCCCTTCTCCAGCCAGATCCCGTTCCCCAGTCAGGCCTGACTCCACCAGGGATCCCCCCGGGCGTTCAGCCTCTCCACGTGGTTCCCTGGGGGGGGGAGTTCCCTAGCCCCCCCATCTCCAGTGCATCCAGCTGGATCGAGGGGAGACCCTTTCGGCTGCCATTCCAGCAGCCTACCAAGGCAGCGCCTGGCATCGCAAGGCCCTGATCCTGGAGATCCATAGCCCCCTAGGCTATCTCCGGCCTACCCAGAGCTTCCCCAGAGTTTCCAGGAGGTTCTAGCCAGGGCTATCACCCACGGCATTTCCTCAGGCATGCAGCACCAGTTTCAGGGTAACAGAAGCAAGGCTGCTCGCAAGTCCCCTCGAGGTCATCTAGACCTACCCGGTCCTTCTACATCCAGAGACCTCAGGGCAGATTCTCCCTCCACGGCTAGCAAGGAATCGCAGTCAGAGGAGGGGGAGCTTAAGGAAGTGGGCTTCTCTGATGATGAGGAGGCCCAAACCCCCAAAGCCCCAGCCATATTGGGTCTCCCCCCCCCCCGCTCTGTTCAGCTCTCTGTTACACAAGGCTAAGGCCACAGCAGACCTGGACATTCTAGTAGCCAGTCAGGACACTGCCAACCCCGGCATGAGCAGGGGAGCCAAAAAGGGTCCTTTCCACAGACCTCAGGTGGAGAAGGTGGAGATCCCTACCCCAGACCTGTTCCTAGAGGTGCTCAAGTCACAATGGGCTCAGCCTGGCACTTTTCCCACCCCGGGGAGTAATGATCGCAGGTTTTATAACCTTAATATCAACTTTGATCAAGCCTTGCAGGTTCCTACAGTGGACACCCCGGTGGTTAGCCTGGCATCTTCTTCCCCAGTAGTGACAGGAGACATCTCCAATTGCCTGAAGCCAGAAAACAGGAAGGCGGATTTAGTCATGCGCAGAATGTTCCAGGCAGTATCGTGGGCAATCAGGGCTGCAGCAGCAGCATCCTTTTTTAACAGGTCCACCTTGCTTTGGCTGGAGCAACTCCAAGACAGAACTCCGGCGGAGTTCCGGGCAAAGTGGCACCTGGCAGGCACAGAGTACACAGGAGGAAAGCTGTTTGGTCCATCCCTGGACCCTATCCTCGTGGAAGACAAGAACAAGAGAACGGTCTTCCCCTCCACGTCCAAGAGATCGGATCACCGTTCGGCACCTTACCCCAGAAGATCCAGCTTTTGGGCGCAGGAACAGGACTTCCAGCAACCGAGGTACTCTGCACCCAGGTTTACCAGGCAGGGGGATAGGCAGTTCCCTAGGTACAGGGACAGGTTCCAGCAGTCTAACAAACGTCCCTTTCGGGGGGGGTGCCCCTTCCGCAGAAACAAGTGATTCGGGATCGAATCACCCCATCGGTGGCTGCCTTTCCCTGTTTGGGGATCATTGGGCGGAGATCACCACGGACGCATGGGTGCTGCAAATGGTCAGGTTTGGGTTCCATCTGGAATTCTTCTCACAACCCCCGAATAGATTCCAGGTCTTTTCCTCTTCCAAAAACCCGGCCAAGCGCTCTCTCATGCGCAAGGCCATTCAGCACCTTCTGGAGATCAGAGCAGTGGAGCTGGTGCCGGAGGGGGAGAAGGGAGCAGGATTCTATTCCAGCCTCTTTGTGGTCCCCAAAAGCTCTGGAGGGTGGAGGGCCATCTTGGACCTGAAATTATTAAATGCTAGACTGGTTTACCGCAAGTTCAAGATGGCCTCACTCAAATCTATCCTGGAGGGGATCAGACAGGGAGACTTCCTAGCCTCAATGGACCTCACCTAGGCTTATCTGCACATCATGATTGCACCGGACCACCGTAAGTGCCTCAAGTTTTCCTATGGGGGCAACCATTATCAGTACAGGGTGCTGCCCTTCGGCCTGGCATCCGCCCCCAGGACCTTCACCAAGGTCCTAGCCATCGTGGCAGCTCACCTCCGCTCCACTCCGGTTCGACTGCATTGCTATCTCGATGACATCCTAATATTAGCCCCCTCGGCGGCTCAAGCCAAAGGGGACTTAAGCCTCACCATTGCCACCTTTAGATCTCTGGGATTCTCGGTCAACATCAAGAAGAGTCACCTGACCCCAGCTACTAGGCTCCAGCACTTGGGAACCATCATTGACTCGGTGGGGGGAGGTGTTCCCCTTGGAGGAGCGTAGGGACACCATTGTTCAAATGATTCTAGAGATTCACAAACATCAATCTGTTCCTGTAGCTCTTCTTTCCAGGCTTCTCGGCAAGTTCATTTCCTGCATCGGGATAGTGCCTTGGGCCCGGCTCCATGCCAGAGAACTGCAGTGGTTCCTCCTCCCTCACCAGAGAGACCGGACAAGCGACACAGAGTTCAAGGTCAGGGTGACCCCACAGGTACTCCTGTCTCTTTGCTGGTGGATGTCCCCGGCCCTGTCCAAGGACTCCCTGATGTGAGCCTGTTCGGTTGGGGAGCACACCTGGATTCCCAACTAGCTCAGTGGAGGTGGAGTGTGACTGACCTTCGCAAGAGCATCAACTGGTTGGAGCTCAGAGCGATGCACCTAGTCCTGCGGCGCTTCAAGACGACGGTAGCTGGGAAGCACGTCTTAATGCTCACGGACAACATGGCGGCCAAGGCACACGTCAACAAACAGGGAGGCACCCACTCCAGATGTCTTCGTGACGAGACAGTGAGATTGGGGAACTGGGCAGAAAGGAACCTCCTATCCATCCGAGCAGAGCACATCTCCAGCATGGAGAACCACCAGGCGGACTGGCTCAACAGGGAAACTGGACCACGGAGAGTGGCAACTTCACCCCAACGTCTTCAGTCGGATCTGCCAGGAATTTGGCCGTCCAGCAGTGGACCTCTTCGCTTCCTCGACAAACACTCAACTACCGAGGTTCATATTGTGATTCCAGACCCAGGGGATGATGGACAACGACACCCTGCGCTGCAGCTGGCCATCAGGTCTTCTCTACGCCTTTCCTCCCCTCCCTCTCCTTCCTGGGTTCCTCAGGAAGTTAGTGCTAGAGAGGGCGGAGGTCATCCTGGTGGCCCCCTACTGGCTCCGGCGTCCCTGGTTCACAGATCTGATAGAGATGTCAATCACCCCCCACTGGAGGATTCCCTGGGGGAGGTGGCCCTTATCCAGGGGAATCTGGTTCACCCAGACCCAGACTGGCTCCAGCTAACCGTCTGGAGATTGAGTGGACTCAATTAAGGGAGGCTCAGATTTCCTCCAAGGTCATTGGGACAATTGAAGCGGCCAGGAGGCGATCTACCACTCGCATCTACGACGCGACATGGGTCTCCTTCGTGGCCTGGTGCCGGACGGCTCAGGTAGAACAGGCATCGGCCACAGTTTCATAGGTACTGGACTTCCTCCAGGATGGGCTGGACAAGGGCCTCACCCCCAGTACCCTCAGAAGATAGGTCTCTGCCCTGGCCACAGTCATAGGGGGTGTGGGCAACCAGTCCCTGTCCCAGCTTCCCATCATCAAGCAGTTCCTCAGAGGAGCCACCAACCTTTGACCCCCGGTGATTTACCGCTTTCCCTCCTGGGACCTGACCACGGTGCTCCAGGCACTTCTGGAAGCACCCTTCGAGCCGCTGAGGGAGGTGAGCCTCCAGCTACTTCCATTAAAGGTAGTGTTCCTAGTAGCCATCACCTCTGCCAGGAGGGTGTCAGAGATCAACGCATTGTTGGCCAGAGCGGATCTCTGCACCCTCCACAGCAACAGGGTCGTCCTAAGACTTGACCCAGCCTTCCTACCAAAGGTCAATTCCCCCTTCCACAGGGCCCAGGAGATTGTCCTCCCGGACTTCTGTCCAACTCCCTCCTATGGAAGGGAGACATCCTGGCACCGCCTGGATGTCAGGAGGGCTCTGCGCATCTATCTGAAGCGCAGGTCGGCCTTTCGACGGTCGGAGGCACTCTTCGTCTCCTTCCATCCGGCATCCAGGGGAGCGAAGGTCTCTCCAGCTACCATCAGTCGATGGATCAGGCTGGCCATCTCAAAGGCCTACCAGGCACGGGGCCTTCTGGTGCCCGAGGGCATCACCACACACTCCACCAGGAGTGCGGCCACTTCGGCGGCCTGGGCCACCCAGGCGCCTATCTAGGACATCTGCAGGACAGCAGCATGGGCCTCGCCCTCACCGTTCATCAGACACTATCGTCTGGACACTTTCGCTCCGCGGAAGCGTCCTTTGGGAGGAGAGTTCTCCAGAGAGTGCTAGACACTCGGGGGGACTCAGGCCCTGGCAACCCTCCTAGGGACACCTAGCTTTGGTATGTCCCAGACGTGACTCCTTCCACGCCCCACTTCCGAGACTGTCAGTTGGTCTTACCTGAACTGCATGTCTCGAAGGATGGCGTGGGAGCAGTCACTTCCCGCCCGTGTGCGCCCCGTGCAGGGTGGGCCTGAGTATATAGTTACCGGTCAGTCAGGGACCAGGAGGGGAGTGGGGGGCGGCTTACCCTGTTCCCTTCCTTCTAGATACGCCTTGACTGGACCATCGGTTAATCTGGAGAGTCAGAGGAGGAGTAGAGGTGTGACCTCAAGATTTACCTCAGTCTTCGGGCAGAAGGGCTGTGACAATACCCAGACGTGACTGCTCCCACGCCTTCCTTCGAGACATGCAGTTCAGGTAAGATCAACTGACATTCCCCACTAATGAAACAGCATAGTATAATAGAATATTAGTGTGGCAGGCCAAAGATCCCAAAAGGAACCGGCTGCAGGCCTGACAGGTGATATGTCACTTTCAGTGTGAATAATGGTGATATGTCACTTTCAGTGTGAATAATGGTGATACGTCACTTTCAGTAAGAAAAATGGTCCTAAGTCACTTTTCAATGAAAATGAGCTCAATTCTGAGTAACTATACTAACTTCTTGTAGTTGACTTGCGAATAGAACATGAAGATTTTAATAAAGATAGTCCTTGACTTACAACCGTTCATTTAGTGACCGTTCAAAGTTATGACAGCCCTGCAAAAAGTGACTTAGGACCATTTTTCACACTTACGACTGTTACCGTATCCCCATGGTCACATGATCAAAATTCACACACTTGGCTACTGACTCATAGTTGCGATGGGTGTAGTGTCCTGGGGTCCCTGTGATCCCCCTTTGTGGCTTTCTGATGAGCCAAGTCAGAGAGGAACACAGATTTGCTTAACAACCATGTTCCTAATTTAACAACTGCAGTGATTCGCTTAACAACTGTGGTGTGAAAAGCCGTAAAATGGGGCAAAACTCACTCAACAGATGTTTTGCTTTGCAACAGGAATATGCAGCTCAATTTTGGTAATGTGTCGAGGAAGGGGGCGTTGTCGTAATTTTGACTGGCCCTTAAACCGTCAGTTGTTAAGCGAGGATTACTCTCATGTCCAGCCCTAAAACCCAGTTGAACGAAGGCTAGTCCTCACCTAAACAACCACTGCTGAGCTCCTACTCTCCACGGTTCAGAACAAAAATCCAGTCCCAAGTCCCTTTTCCCAGTCCCAGATGGTCACTAAACAAATGGTCGTAAGTCAAGGACTCCCTGCAAGCTCCTAATAATAAAACAGGCAAAGGCAGCAAACAGATGTGCACATGGGGCGCAAACAAGGCACACACTCACAGATACAACATTTTCTTTCCCCGTGCAGGGACGCACTCTCAGTGGAAATGACTGATGACAACACCACCCTGCATCCCCTGACTCAGTTTCCCCTGCCAAAAAACCTCCTCGCCCAGGTCATCCAGATCGCCACCTCCTCCTCCACCATCAAGGTGAGTTGCCACCTCATCGCGGGGGATCCCTGCATCGGCGGCGGCTGGCGGGATGTCCCCTGCGCGCTCAAGGCACCAGGGAGCAGATCGGAGGAAAGAAAGCTGAAGGATGCGGCGGCAGAGCGGTGAGGTGTAGACTCCCTTCATTCCTATTACCAACTTTAAAATCTGTCAGCTGTGCAAACTTGAACTTTTGGCTTGATTTGGAGAGGTGCGGCTGGAGGGGAGGGGGATTTCCCCCCCCCCCCCTTTGGACAAGCGGCTGGAAACAAGTGAGCTCTCAGCCCCAAGGGAAGGAGGAGGGGGAGAGCCAAACCAAAGATGTCACACCCCTATTAAATGGATTTTCAGATTTAAACTTTTAAGGTTTAAGACAATGAGATCTGGAAGCCCTGGGAACTTTGAATTTTGAAAACTTTATTTGTTGCCTCAATACCCGAAGCTGGCAGGGCAAGATGGCACACTTCCGTTGTCTTCATGAAATGTGAAACTTGACTCCACCTTTTAGCTTCAGGCTTCCGGTCTTTGTCTCCGTGCTACCTGGATAATTCTATTGTGGATTGTTTGCTTCTGAACCCCCTGGAGTGAAAAACGACTGCTCTTTTGCCAGGGTGATTAGAAAACTCCCCTGTGCCTGGACTCTCTGTCTCCTGGACTCTCTTGGCTGTTCTATCTTTCTTTTTTTTTTTTTTAACAAAAATTTTATTGGTTTTTCAACATTTATAGGGAAAAGGGTAAATGGACAGGTATACAAATTTTGGCAGTTGCAAAATGTGACAGGCGCCCCTCCCTCCATACTCATAGTATACATTTATATATAATGCATTGGTATATAATTGATTACAATCAGCATATTAGTTCTATTACTAAATTCAATCAGATTAGACATTACAGTATAAAATCCAGATATAATTCCATTATCACTTTCGGTCAGTTTATAATAATATGATTTTCTTGTTTATTTTTGTGATCTGAGTCTTCTTGCTATTGCCCCATCTCCCTCCATTGGCAGAGCTCTGGCCCCTCCCGTGTCCTGCGTGTCCGTTGTAGTGTCTCGTGTTTTTTCTAGGAGTGTTTTGTTTTTTTCCATAAAGGCCTGCGCCTCTATGGGTGAATTGATTCTAATTCTTGTCTCCTCCCAGAATATCAGCATACCTTCAGGCATCAACCATCTAAACCACACCCCTTTCTGGTATAATTTATTCGCTAATTGCGAATAATTCTTCCTTTTTTCTCTAATCTTCTTAGGGATCTGCTTCAGAATGGTTATCTCCATATCATGGTATGTCAATGCTTGCCCCCTTTGTACACCCAGAATTTCATCTCTTGTGCTTTTTCTAAGAAATTTAATGTGAACCTCCCTGGGTACATTGTGTGTTCTAGCATAAGCTGAGTTCACTCTATAAACCAGGTCTATATCCCACCCCATCTGTTGTTTTTCTTTGTGTGTGTAGTCAGCCAGGATGTTTGTCATGATGTCCCTTATGTTTTCCCCATCTTCTTCTATAACATTTTGAAATCTAAGGTAATAGGACATTCTCTCAAATTCTATTTTCATCTGTTGGATGTCAAGATCTTTGTTCCCTTTCTGCACAGCTTCTACCCCCCCCCCTCACCTCCTCCACCCCCCCTTCCACAAGATTCAGTCTTTGTGAGTTCTTATATATTTGGGCTTGATTTTCTTTAATTTCATCTTTCATTTCCCTTAGCTGTTTCTTGATCTCCTCCTGGCCCTGTAAAATTTGTTGAAGCATTTGTTGAAAGTCCATCTCAGTAGTCTTAAGTTGCATCAGTTCTGTTATCTTTGACTGTGTGGCTGGACTGGATGTTGCGGATGTTGGAGCAGAAGTGGCAAAGCCAGGTTTTCCAGGAGGTGGTCTTTTGGATGCCATCCTTTATAACGTTAAAAGTTCAGTCCAAATATAAGATAAACAGTTAGAAAAGAAGGGTAGCCAGGTGAGTCCGGGAGCAGAAGAACCAGGCAGAAGAGAATCTCTCTAATAAGTCTGGCAATAGATAGAAAATTTCCCCTAGAAAGTTTAAAAAATACCAATCCACAAGAGATTCCTCTGGGAGACACGGAGACAAAGACCGGAAGCCTGAATTTTAAAGGTGGAGTCAGGTTTCACAGTTCATAAAGACAACGGAAGTGTGCCATCTTGCCCTGCCAGTTTTGGGCACAGAGGCATAACAAAGTTTTAAAAAGTTCCAAAAGTCCTCAAATCACAGTAATATGTAGAATTAAATTGAAAAGAAAATCATCTCAGCCTGGGTGAGGCTTCATTCGTTGGCTCTCCCCCCTCCTCCTTCCCCGGGGGCTGAGAGCAAAATTGTTCCTCGCCGCTTGTCCAGGGGGGGGGGGAAACCCCCCCTCCCTCCAGCCGCACCTCCAAAATGCTCCGAAAGTTAGAAAGTTTTAAGAAGCTGAGTAATTCTTCATGCAGAATAGGGAATGAAGAGAGAAGCAACCTCACCGCACTGCAGCTGCTTCCTTCTATTGTTGCATTCTCCAGTCGGCTTATAGCGAGGCGCGAGGCGCAGGAACGCGAAGCGCCCTCGGAGCTTGATCCCCGGTGCCTTGGGCGCGCGAGAGACCTCCCGCCGGCCGCCGCCGCTGCAGGAGTCCTCCGCGATGCCGCCCCTCCGGCAGGACCCCTCTGCGGGGTGTCCTGTGCCCCCCAAGAAGTGGGGAAGCCCACTGGGGAGCCGGAGCGGGCAAGGAGCTGCCCGTCGCCGCCGCCGCCGGAACCGGAACTCGCTGTTCTATCTTTCTGATTGATTCTTCTTTATACTGACTGGACTCTTTATTTTATAAACAATGGCATCTAAAAGACCACCTCCTGGAAAGTCAGGCTTTGCTGCCTCTGCCCCAACATCTGCAACCTCCAGTCCTAGCACACAATCAACGTTAACAGCCTTCAAGCAAACTAAATCTACGGACCTGGAGCTTCATCAAATGCTTCAACAACTTCTACAGGGACAAGAGGAAATAAAGAGACAATTGAAGGAGATGAAAGAAGAAATTAAAGAGAACCAGGATAAAATTAATAAGAACTCACAGAGACTGGATCTTTTGGAAGATGGGGCGGCTGAGATGAAGGGGGGGATAGAGGGTGTGCAGAGGGGAAACAAAGAACTTGACACCCAACAAATGAAAATAGAGTTTGAGAGAATGTCTTTTTATCTTAGATTTCAGAACGTGATGGAGACAGATGATGAAAACATAAGGGACATCATGACAACCATTTTGGCTGAGTATATTCAGAAGGAAAAACAACAGATGGGGTGGGAAATAGACCTGGCTTATAGAGTGAACTCAGCGTATGCTAGAACACACAATGTCCCCAGGGAGGTACACATTAAATTTCTTAGGAAAAGCACAAGAGATGAAATCCTGAATGCACAAAGGGGGCAAGCCTTGACATACAAAGATAAGGAGATAACCATTCTGAAACAGATCCCCAAGAAAGTGAGGGAGAAAAGAAAATTTTATTCGCAATTGGCGAATAAACTATACCAGAAGGGGGTGTGGTTTCGATGGTTACTGCCTGAAGGTATGCTAATATTCTGGGAGGAGACAAGAGTTAGAATTAATACACCGATAGAGGCGCAGGCCTTTATGGAAAAAAATAAACTACTCCTAGAAAAACCAGAAGACACTTCAGTAGATGTACAAGACACGGGAGCGGCCGGAGCACTGCCAGCTGGGGGAGATGGGGTGACATCAAGAAAGCTCAGATCACACAAATAAGTAAGAAAATCCATGTGATATAAACTGACCGAAATTACCAATTGAATTTACCACACTGACTATATGCTATTATGTAATATTTGAATTCTATGCAAATGTACACTATGAGTTTGGAGGGGGGGGTGCACCTACCGCATTTCGCGGCTGCCAAAATTTGTAACCTTTCCCATACCTTTTTCCTTTGTAAAATATTAAAAAACCAATAAAACTTTGTTTAAAAAAAAAAAGGTGAGTTGCCACCCGAACGGGGTGTGTCTGCGTGTGTTTCGGTGTCTTTGTGGGTGCGCAGATTTCAACCAAACCGGAGGATACACAGGAGTACATGCAGTTCCGCACCATCGGCACCAAAACCAAGATTTGCAAACTGATGTTACGCTGGCCCTGCCCAATGATGTTCGCCACCAAGGGGCTTCGCAAAGTGGAAGCGGAGAACAAGGCCACCGCCATGGCATGCCAGAAGCTCAAGGTTAGTAGCCTGCTGGCCGGATGCAGAAAATACAATACAATACAATAGCAGAGTTGGAAGGGACCTTGGAGGTCTTCTAGTCCAACCCCCTGCCTAGGCAGGAAACCCTATACTGTTTCAGACAAATGGCTATCCAACATCTTCTTAAAGACTTCCAGTGTTGGGGTATTCACAACTTCTGGAGGCAAGCTGTTCCACTGATTAATTGTTCTAACCGTCAGGAAGTTTCTCCTCAGTTCTAAGTTGCTTCTCTCCTTGATTAGTTTCCACCCATTGCTTCTTGTTCTACCCTCAGGTGCCTTGGAGAATAGTTTGACTCCCTCTTCTTTGTGCCAACCCCTGAGATATTGGAACACTGCTATCACGTCTCCCCTAGTCCTTCTTTTCATTAAACTAGACATACCCAGTTCCTGCAACCGTTCTTCATATGTTTTAGTGTCCAGTCCCCTAATCATCTTTGTTGCTCTTCTCTGCACTCTTTCTAGATTCTCCACATCTTTTTTACATCGTGGCAACCAAAACTGAATGCAGTATTCCAAGTGTGGCCTTACCAAGGCATTATAAAGTGGTATTAACACTTCACGTGATCTTGATTCTATCCCTCTGTTTATGCAGCCTAGAACTGTGTTGACTTTTTTGGCAGCTGCTGCACACTGCTGGCTCATATTTAAATGGTTGTCCACTAGGACTCCAAGATCCCTCTCACAGTTACTACTATTGAGCAAGGTACCACCTATACTGTACCTGTACATTTTGTTTTTCTTGCCTAAATGTAGAACCTTACTCTCTTCACCATTGAATTTCATTTTATTAGATAGCGCCCAATGTTCAAGTTTGTCAAGATCCTTCTGTATCTTAAGCCTGTCTTCTGGAGTGTTGGCTATTCCTGCCATCTTGGTGTCATCTGCAAATTTGATGAGTTCCCCATTTATTCCCTCATCAAAATCATTGATGAAGATGTTGAAGAGTACTGGGCCTAAAACAGAGCCTTGGGGTACTCCATTGCATACGTCCCCCCATGTACGTAGTTCATGGAGGACTACACCTTGAGTGCGGTTGGTCAGCCAGTTACGAATCCATCTGGTGGTGATGCTGTCCAACCCACATTCTTCTACTTTATCTAGTAGTAGGTTATGGTCTACCTGAGTCCCTGCGGGGAGAGGGGGGCGGTATATAAATTTAATAAAACTCAAAACTCAAACTCAAACTACCTTATCAAATGCCTTACTGAAGTCCAAGTAAACTATATCGACGGTATTCCTCTGGTCCACTAATTTTGTCACTTTGTCAAAGAATGCAATAAGATTAGTCTGGCATGATCTGTTTTTGACAAACCCATGTTGGCTTTTAGCTATTACTTTGTTTACTTCTAGGTGTTCACTAATTCATTGCTTGATTATCTTTTCCAGAACCTTTCCTGGTTTTGAGGTCAGGCTGATAGGTCTGTAGTTTCCTGGATCTATTTTGTTTCCTTTTTTGAAGATGGGAACCACATCAGCTCTTTTCCAGTCCTCTGGCAGTTCCCTGGTGCTCCAGGATCTCTGAAAGATATAGTTCAGTGGTTCTGAGATCTCGTCTGCCAGCTCCTTGAGAACCCTAGGGTGTAATCCGTCCGGTCCTGGTGATTTGAACTTGTCTAGGGTAGACAGGTGCTCACTTACCATTTTCTTCCCTATTTCAATTTGTGTTCCTAATCTGATTTTTGTGGTGCTGTTTTTGATAGGTTGGACTGTTTTATCCCTTTGTGTATAGACAGATGCAAAAATGAGTTAAATAGTTCTGCTTTCTCCCTGTTGCTTGTCACCTTCTTGCCACTTTCTCCCAGCAATGGACCAATTGTTTCCTTAACCTTTTTCTTGTTTTTAACATGTTGGAAGAAGCTTTTTTGGTTATTTTTTACTTTTGTGGCAAGCCTTTCTTCATTGTGAGCCTTAGTTTTCCTTACTTCATCTTTACAGGCTCGGGCTATTTGCTGATATTCTGTCTTAGTTATGTTCCCCCCTTTCCACTTTTTATACTTAACTTTTTTGTCTTTCAATTTGTCTGTGGGAACAAGGTCGCCATGGTATATGTGCAGATCAGTTTTCCTGATTGGAACACATATATGGAATTTGGGACTGGAATAAATTGAGTAGTGAATGCGGGTTGAGATGGATGCCCACTGGGAGTGCCCAATTTAGAAAGCTGTGCTTGCAAAGACAATAGCAATGCTTAGATCTTAACAGGGACTTCCAAACTGAGGAAGTTGCTAGCAGCATAGGAAACACGTGGTATACTCATAGCTGAAAACACCGCTTAAGCAGGTAAAGCTAAAAACCATATTAGGCAAGAATTTTATATGTAACCATATGTAACCAATGATATATTAGAATGCTTTTATTTCCTTATACGCTCTTAATAAAAGGGGGCTTCAGATCACACTCTGTGCCACTCGTGCATCAAGGAACCTTGTGTGTTGTCTTCATTATGAGTAGTCCACTCTTTGCGGGAAGGCAAATCCCGCAACTGGTGACCCCGACGTGATTCTTCAGAATCAGTCTCGGACTGTCTGTACCTACTCGCCTGGAAGAGGCTGGCCTTCGACCTGTCTGAGACACGACCGGTTACCCGTAAGTATGGGCGGAAGATTCTCTCATGGGCAAGTTTGTACATTTGCAAGAGTTGAGAGAATCAACCGAATCCTCCACTAAAATTGCCTCAAAGGAGGAGCTTCCTGGAGGATGGCAGTGAAAACACGGAGCTCTTTTTGACCGGGCTGGGTTGCTGCTGGTCCTCTAAACAAACTGGAGGACCACGAACCTACCCAATGACCACCCTGGCTTATTTCAGGACCCTAGTGGTCCCCCAGGGTGGCCGGACGGCACAGGAGAGGGGAAGAAAGAAAAGCGGCGTTTTGGAAAACTTGTAGTGAGCCGGGAAATGGCGGTCGGCGTGCGTGCACGCCGGCTTACTCCGGGAGACTGCAGGCGTCGACGTCTGTTGGAGCTGGCATTTTGGTGGTTATGAACTATTCAAGATCTGTTTGCGGGCGTTCTTGTAAGCCACGACAGCTACGACAGCCCGAGGTGAGAGCAGCGACGCCCTGAGCGGCTAGCGACGGGGGTGCGATGGCGTCCCACATGAGGGAAAGCGGAGGGAGACAATGGAGGCGGTGGCTGCCCGGAAGATTATCGGGGGCTCTAAACATCAGTTCCCCGACCCGTTGGACCCACTGGGAGCCCCGAGCCTACCAGAAGCCCAGTGGAGGTCGTGTGAGGTTTAAGCTGGGCTTGAAACATCAGAGATCACCGGAGCCGTTGGAGGACGCCGGAGGCCGGCGGAAGGTGTGGAGTGAAGAACAGAGGCCGGCTGAAACGGCGCGGAGGCGACGGAGGTGATGCTGGGGCTTGGGAAGGTTTGCGGGGAGCCGTCCCCCCCCCTGCCCATTTTGCATAGATTTGGAGATCGGTTTAACCCCTTACCACCTGGGGCTTGGAAGGACTGCAGGGAGCTGTTGCCGTCGCCCCCCCCCTGCCCATTTTGCATAGATTTGGAGATCGGTTTAACCCCTTACCACCTGGGGCTTGGAAGGATTGCAGGGAGCTGTTGAAACACCCCCCCCCCCCCGCCCTATGGATCATCCGCTCACCCTCTCTCGGATTGTTAAGAACTGCCTAACCCCCTACTATTAAGAACTGTAGATTATAGGCTCTACTTATTTTTTAGCCACCTCCACCTATTTCTTTAGTCACCTCTCTCATCTTGTAATCTTGGTTGCCGCTCTGTCATGATTTTTTAAACGGGTAGATTAATTTAACACTTCTAGCACTCAGAATCGATCTTTAGCCCGGTGTATTTATTTACATGTATTCGAGGTTCGACCTTATTTTACTGCGGGAGTCCCCCCTCTCGCAGGCATGGCCCTCCGCCCTTACAAGGGCCCACCTCGAGGACGGATGCATTAATCCAGAGAGGTGGAGGAAGAGGAGGTTTAGGGGTTTTTTGTTTAAATGTTTGTTAAGTGTTTTAGGGGGATCCAGGGTGGGGGGAGGGGGCAGCCAGACCAGGAATGGGGCAGGGCCAGGCGAACAGGTGGGACTAGGGGGGAAGAGAGCGGAGTGGGGGAGGGGAATGAGAACGTCGTTCCGTTAGAGGGTTCCTACATTCCAACGGTCGTAGGAAGGGGTGGCTGCGAGCACAGAAGAAGATCTTGTAGTCGGTTGGGAGACCGTGGGTGCTGGATACGCCCGGTCGTTTGTACCAACCCTCGCATTCTAGGTGGTCAGGGTTTACAGAACCAGGGCATGAGGCTGATGTTGTGTAACGCAAGGTCCGTGGTTAATAAGGCCCCCCTCATTTACGATCTGGTTTCTGAGGGGGAGCCGGACCTTGCAGGGATCACGGAAACCTGGTTGGGCCACGAGGGGGGCTTACCCCTCGTGGAAATGTGCCCACCAGGATACCGTGTATTCCATCAGCCTCGTGCCCGGGGTAAGGGTGGCGGGGTAGCGATAATTATACGGGAAGGCCTGGCACCGAGAGAATTCACCGTACCTCAGATATCCGGGTGTGAGACTCTAGGTGTGAGATGGGGCCCAGGGAGTCAGTCGGGCCTGCTGATTGCATACTTGGCTCCTCGCTATGCATCAGTGGCCCTGCCAGAGCTCCTCGAGGTGATTGCGGAGATGGCGGTTGAGACCCCCAGACTATTAGTTATGGGGGACTTCAACCTGCCATCGACGGGTGAATCATCCGAGGTAGCTCGGGAGTTCATGGCTTCCATGACAGCCCTGGACCTGACCCAAATAATTCAGGGCCCCACACACGAGGGAGGCCACACGCTGGACCTTGTTTTTATCTCTGGTCGGTGGAAGAGTGATCTGGGAATAGGGGAATTGGTTATTACTCCCCTGTCATGGTCAGATCACTCGCTTCTCCGTCTCGACTTCCCTTCCGCTACCCCCCATTGCGGGGAGGCGGAACCAGAAGATCTTAGATGGTTCCGCCCCAGGCGACTGATGGAACCTGATAGGTTCCAGACGGAGCTTGGGCCACTGCCTGTAACCCTCACCCGCGCCCGGATGGAGGACCTGGTGGTCGCATGGAATAGTGCGGCAGCCGGGGCCTTGGACCGGGTTGCGCCCTTGCGGCCTCTCCGGTGGCAGCGAACCACCCTGGCCCCTTGGTTCACCGAGGAGCTGAGGGTGATGAAGCGCCACAAGAGACGCCTAGAGAGCAGATGGAGATCCTCTCGTGCCGAATCCGACCGAACACAGGTAAGAGCCCATTTACGGACCTACCTTGTGGCACTAAGGGTGGCTAAACGTCGATACTCTGCCACTCTTATTGCGTCCGCAGAAAACTGCCCTGCCGCCCTGTTTCGGGTGACCCGCTCCCTCCTTTCACAGAGGCCGCGGGAAGCCCCTTTGCAGGGTAGGGCATAGGAATTTGGGGAATATCTGCAGGATAAAATCGATCGGATCCGGAGCAAGTGGGTCTCCTTGAGTGATCTCAGGGAGACACCGGTGGAGAGTCTTGAGGTACCATGCTGGGAGGAGTTTGACTCTGTTGCCGCCGAGGATATGGACAAGTTACGCGGGTGACTGCGGGCCACCACATGTTTATTGGACCCGTGTCCCTCCTGGCTTGTACTGGCAGCCTGGGAGGTTACACGAGACTGGCTCCTGGGACTAGTGAACGCCTCGCTGAGGGAGGGGTTCCTACCAGCCATCTTGAAAGAGGCGGTGGTGAGGCCCCTACTTAAGAGGCCTTCCCTGGACCCAGTAGAGTTAGCCAATTATCGTCCTCTCTCCAACCTTCCCTTTTTAGCGAAGGTTGTTGAGAGTGTGGTGGCGCAACAGTTCCCTCGGCACCTGGAGGAAACTGTCTATCTAGACCCGCACCAGTCCGGTTTCCGGCCCGGGCACAGCACTGAGACGGCTTTGGTCGCGTTGGTGGATGATCTCTGGAGGGCGAAAGATGGGGGTTGCTCCTCCATCCTAGTTCTATTAGATGTGTTGTCTTCATTATGAGTAGTCCACTCTTTGCGGGAAGGCAAATCCCGCATTTGTCAGAGAGTTCTTTATGCAGCCATACTGATTTCTTTTGGGAGCTGTTATTTTTCTTCTTCATTGGTATTGTGCTAGAGTGAGCTTTTGTAATCTCATTTTTCAAAATTTCCCAAGCTTCTTGAGTTGTTTTCCCCTTGAGGATTCTCATCCATGGAATTATTCCCAAGGTCTCTCTAAGTTTATTGAAATTAGCTCTCTTAAAATCCAAGACTCTAGTTTGACTTTGTTCTACTACTTGTGTTTGCATAATGTTGAATTCCAGTATTGCATGGCCATGCAATATTGGAATTCAACATTATGCAAACACAAGTAGTAGAACAAAGTCAAACTAGAGTCTTGGATTTTAAGAGAGCTAATTTCAATAAACTATTACAGAATATTGCAGAATGTTACCAAATTACCAAATGTTACAGAATTCTGTTGAATGAGTGGTGTCAAATTCGATTTCATTGAGGGCTGCATCAGGGTTGTGTTTGACCTTGGGGGACCGGGGTGGGCGTTGCCAGCTCAATGTCACTCGTGTTGGCGCCTGTGGTGGCCCGATGCTCTGCCAGCGAAAATGGGCTCCCGAGTTCCGTTTTCAGCTGCGACGGCCTCCTGCAACCCTCTGCCAGCAAAAACGGAACTCAGGAGGGCCACCTGCAGCCCCCTCTTTGCTGTTTCCAGGGCGTCTCTGCGGGCGAGATCTAAGCACCCCACAGGCCGGATCCGACCCCTGGGCCTTGAGTTTGACACCCCTGCTGTAGAATATCACAGTTACAGAATATTACAGAATGTTATAGCATATAACAGAATTGCAGAACATTGCAAAGTTGTAGAATTTTACTGGGTATTATAGAATATTAAAGAATTGCAGAATGTTGCATAATTACAGAATATTACCAAATTACAGAATAGTAACAAATTACTGAATGTTACACAGTTACCAAATATTCTAGAATGTTACACAATTACAGAATATTACCAAAATTAAGAATACTACAGAAATATAGAATATTACAGAATATTAACAAATTACCAAATATTACAGAATTAGAGAATATTATAGAAGATTGCAGAATTACAGAATATTACAAATTTACAGGATACTACAGAATAATACATAAAATTACAAAATTACCGAATGTTACCCTCTCCCCCTTGATTTCGGGGGGGGGGCATATCCCAGCCCTCCAGCTGCCTCACGTGCCCCTCCTTCCCTCCCTGCAGAATCTTGGTTTAGTCGACAAGAATAACAACCTGCTGAGCCACGCCATGTACAACATGACGTCCCTACGGGAGCTGGGTGAAAACCAGAGGAAGCCCTGCCACATCAAAGTCCCCGATGCCACGTTGTGCAAGATTGAGAACTACTTGAACCACATAAGTGGGGCTGAGAGCCAAGGGTCCAAGCTGATGGGAAGCAGATGATACAGGTAGTCATTCATTTTTGACTGCATAGGCGCCTGACATTTCCACCAAGGGGTACCTTTGCGAAGTGTCATCCATTTTACAACAGTTTACCACCACGATTAAGGAAACGGCTGCAATTGTGAAGTTAGTCGCACAGTTGTTAAGTGAATCCGGCTTCCCCATTGGCAGAAGAAGGTTGCATCACACGACCCCGGGACATTGAAACCGTCATAAATATGAGTCAGTGGCCCAGTGCCTGAATTTAGATCACGTGACCATGGGGATGCTGCGGCGGTCGTGTGAAAAATGGTCGTCTTTTTTTTTCTGTGCCATTGTAACTTTGAAGGGTCACTAAACGAATGGTTGTAAGTCTGGGACCACTTGAGGTAGTCCTTCGGTTATAGCCATAATGGAGCTCAGAATTTCTGTTGCTAAGTAAGACAGTTGTTAACTGAGCCTTGCCCCATTTGATGACCTTTCTTGCACAGTCATTAAGTGAATCCTGAAAAGGGAAATCCTTGCATCTGTTAAGCGGGGATTATAGGTTGTACTCTATTTACAACCATTCATTTAGTGACTGTTGAAGTTATGACACCGCAAAATAGAACATAACTTAATTTTTTTTTTAAAGTAACCACAATTTCCCTAAGCGAGATGGTTGTTCACTGAACCTTGCCCCATTTGATGACCATTCCTGCCACAGTCATTAAGTGAATCCTTGCAATTGTTCAGTGATTCTGGCTTCCCCATTGTCTGTGCTTGTCTGCAGGTCACAAAAGGTAATCACATGACCCCGGGACAATGCGACCGTCATAAATACGAGTTGGTTGTCCATCGTCTGAATTTTGCTGACGTGACCCTGGGGATGCCACAATGGTTGTAGGTCCTCAGTCACTTTTTTCAGCACCATTGTAACTTGTAATGGTCCCTAAATGATTTGTTGTATGTCCAGGACTAGGGAGAGAGAGAGAGAAAGAGAGATGATAGAGAAAGAAAGAAAGATGGAGAAAGACAGACAGACAGACAGACATAGATTGAGAGAAAGACGGATGGATGGATAGAGAAAGAGATAGAGAAAGAATTTGTTAGGTACCTTTATTTTAATATGTATAGTAATTAATATGATCAAAGTATTACAGAAAAAGCTTTCATTAACATTATATTTATGCATTTCAGTTCTCTATTGTATGTTCTGAAACTTTATTTGCTGTTTTTTCATATCCCTTCATACTATTATTTTTTAGGTTCCTCAGTACTTCTACTGTCTTTTGTTCTTTTATTTTTCTCTTTCATGTATGCCATGCTCTTTGGAACTTTGTTTAAACCAAGTTAATGGCGGTCTCCGAGGTGGGGTGTGGGAGGAGTCATTGTATGGGTATTGTTACGGCCCAATTGCCTGGAGACTGAGGTAAATCTGAGGACACTCCCTCTGTCCCTCCTGGTGACTCCCCAGATCAACCTCAGTCTTCGGCCTAACAAGGAGCTATACAGTGACTCTCCAGTAATTTTAGATAGAGTTCTGTATTTTGGTAGAATTCTTTTTCCTTTCTAGTTTTTTACAAGTTTTTTTTTTCTCTAGCTACCGTACTTTTAGCCTCTTCTGCCTCGGTTTCGCGCCCTTTTGCCTGGCTGCCTAGGTGCTTCCGCGCTCGCTGCAGCCTGAAGGCCCCGCAACACCGGTTCCCGGTGGAGGGGGTGGCGAAAGCTGAGCCTCGTTGCCAGCTGCCATCCGGAGGAGAAGAGGAAGCCATCGGATCCACGAAGACTCCGGAGGCAGCGAGAAGAAGAAGGAGCGGTTCAGACGGAACCGCTCTAGGAATCGGACCATGTGACTGGTGGTTGCCATTTTGAGGCCTGCAGGGCGTACGTGCGGAGCGACAAGGCAACTGGTCTCAGTTGCCACAGCTCCTCAGCACCGCAAGAAGCAAGAGGATCGTCGGGGCCGAGCTCCGTGCTGGCCATCAGGGGAGGGCCCAGCGCAAGGCGGTGCAGCGGTCTCCATTCGGCCCGCAGGTCGGCGGACGGACAGGAAGGGCCCAGATCCGAGGTGCTGAAGTCCCAGTGGACCAAACTAGGTTCCTTTCCCACTCCTGGGAGTAATGAGAGAAAAATAAGAGGAAGGTCTTCCCGTCCACCACCAGATGCGCAGACCATCGAGCAGTGCCATACGTCAGGAGAGCCTCATACCGACCACCGGAGCAGGACAACCAGGCACAAAGGTACTCTGCTCCCAGGTACTCCAGACAGGGGGACAGGCAGTTCTCTATGGAGAGGTTCAGACCCCAGCATGCTGGCAAGTGGCCCTTTCGAGGGGGTGGCGACAGCTCCTTCTGCAGGGGTAAGTGATTCGGGATTGAATCTACCCATCGGCAGTCGCCTCTCTTTTTTCGCAGACCGCTGGGAAGGCATCACCTCGGATGCCTGGGTCCTCCAAACCATCAGATCGGGACTTCATCTGGAGTTCCGTTCCCTTCCACCCAGTAGATTCCGCACCTTTCCCTCCTCCAAGAACCCGGCTAAGCGCGCCCTCATGCGCGATGCTATCCGCCACCTCCTGGACATTAGCACCATAGAACCGGTTCCGGAGGAGGAGAAGGGATCAGGGTTCTACTCACACCTTTTCCTAGTCCCCAAAGGTTCAGGGGGGTGGAGGGCCATCTTAGACCTTGAGCTCTTGAACTCCAGAATAGTTTACCGCAAGTTCAAGATGGCTTCCCTCAAATCCATCCTGGAGGGGTTCAGGCAGGGGGATTTCCTAGCCTCCATCGACCTCACAGAAGCCTACCTTCATATTATGATCGCCCCTGACCATCGCAGGTTTCTCAGGTTCTCACACCAGGGAGACCACTACCAGTACAGGGCCCTTCCCTTCGGGCTGGCCTCAGACTCCACAACCTTCACCAAGGTAATGGCCGCGGCCTACCTCCGTTCCCTTCCGGTCCACCTCCACTGTTATTTAGATGACATCCTAGTCTTAGCCCACTCAGCTCCCCGCGCAGAGAGGGACCTCGCTATCACCATCAGTACCTTGTCTTCCTTGGGGTTCTCCTCGAGAAGAGCCATCTGACACCCTCCACCAGGCTCCAACATTTGGGAACCATTATCGATTCTGTGGAGGTAGGGTCTTTCTGTCCCAGGAACGCAGGGACAGCATCGTATAACTAGTCCAGGAGATTTGCAGGCTTCGATCTGTTCCCGTAGCTCTCCTCTCCAGGCTCCTCGGGAAGCTCATATCCTGCATCGGGATCGTCCCTTGGGCTCGCCTCCACACCAGAGACCTGCAGTGGTTCCTTCTCCCCCACCAGAGGAACGGAATGACCGACACAAACTTCAAGGTCCTAGTGACCCCTCAGGTACTGCTCCCCCTCCGCTGGTGGAGGTCCTCCTCCCTGGTGAAGGGGTCTCTTTTCAGGGAACCGGACAGGCTGGTCCTCACCACGGATGCAAGGCTGTTTGGCTGGGGGCCCCATCTTCAGTCCCAGTTGGCCCAGGGCCGGTGGACGCCGACGGACCTGCGAAAGAACATCAACTGGCTGGAGCTCAGAGCAATCCACCTAGCCCTTCACCGGTTCAAGCAGACGGTCGCGGGGCAACACATCCTGGTGCTGACGGACAACGTGGCGGCAAAGGCTCATGTAAACAATCAAGGAGGCACCCACTCCGTGGCTCTTCGCGATGAAGCAAAGCGCCCGGGGTGCTGGGCAGAGCGGAACCTCCAGTCGTTCCGGGCGGAGCACATCTCCGGAGTGGAGAACCAGCAGGCGGACTGGCTCAGCAGGGAGACAGTGGACCACGGGGAGTGGCAACTTCATCCCAGCATCTTTGCACAGATCAGCCAGAGGTTCGGTCAGCCGACGGTGGACCTCTTCGCCTCTCCATCGAACACACAGGTTCCGAATTTCATATCCCGGTTTCCCACCCAGGGGGCGGTAGACACCGACTCACTACGCTGCAGGTGGCCAGCAGGTCTTCTGTACGCCTTTCCCCCGCTCCCTCTCATCCTAAGGGTCGTGAGGAAGCTAATGACAGAGAGAGCAGAGATCATCCTAGTAGCCCCTCACTGGCCACGACGACCCTGGTTCGCGGACCTGGTGGAATTGTCGGTCCTTCCTCCTTGGCGTATTCCACAGGAGAGGGTAGAGCTGCACCAGGGGAGTCTGATCCACCCAGACCCAGAGTGGCTCAATCTGACCGCCTGGCGCTTGAGCGGGAGCAATTGAGGGTGTTCCAGATCTCTTCCAGAATCATCAGCACCCTGGAGGCTTCCAGAAGGAGATCGCCCACCCGCATTTACGACACAACGTGGACTGCCTTCACCAGCTGGTGCCAAGCCAGGCAGGTAGAGCCTTCATCAGCCTCCGTCCCTCAGGTACTGGACTTCCTCCAGGATGGCTTGGATAAAGGTTTGGCGCACAACACCCTGCGCAGACAGGTTTTGACTCTAGCCACCATCCTCCGGGGAGAGGGCTCCCAGTCCCTCTCCCAGGTCCCAGTCATCAAAAGTTTCCTCAAGGGGGCGGCCAACCTCCGGCCTCCGGTAGTCCACCGGTTCCCCTCTTGGGATCGCCCCACGGTCCTCCAGGCTCTCCTGGAGCCACCCTTCGAGCCCCTTAGGGAGGTTAGCCTTCAACTCCTCACCCTCAAGGTGATCTTCCTTGTGGCGATCACCTCGGCCAGGAGGGTTTCTGAGCTTAACGCTTTGTCCTCTAGGGCCGACCTCTGCACCTTTTCCAATAACAGGGTCGTTCTCAGGCTCGAGCCAGCATTCATGCCCAAGGTCAATTCCCCCTTTCACAGGGGGCAAGAGGTCATTCTCCTGGACTTCTGTCCTCACCCATCCTCCGAGAGGGAGAGGTCCTGGCACCGCCTAGACGTCAGAAGGGCCCTGCGCATTTATCTCAAGTGCACAGCTCCCTTCAGACGGTCGGAGGCCCTCTTTGTCTCCTTTCACACTTCTTCCAAGGGCGCCAAGGTCTCGCCTACCACCATCAGCAGGTGGATCAGGTTGGCCATCTCCAAGGCCTACGAGGCCCGAGGTCTGCCTGTGCCACAGGGCATTACCGCGCACTCCACCAGGAGTGCGGCCACTTCAGTGGCCTGGGCCACCCAGGCCCCCATCGAGGACATCTGCCAAGCGGCAGCCTGGTCCTCGCCGTCACCCTTCATCAGGCATTACCGGCTAGATACCTATGCCTCAGCCGAGGCATCCTTCGGGAGGCCGGTCCTTCAGGGTGTCCTGGGCACTCAGGAGACTCAGGCCCAATAATCCCTCCCATGGACATCTAGCTTTGGTATGTCCCATACAGTGACTCCTCCCACACCCCACCTGGGGGACGGTCAGTTAGTCCTACCTTCGGGGATAGGGGGCGGTTTATACATTTAATAAACTAAACTAAACTAAACTAACTACCTGAACTGCATGTCTCGAGGGTGGGGTGGGAGCAGTCATTTCCCACCCATCAGGCGCCAGCGCCAGGCCTGAGTAAGCAACCACAGACCATCCAGGGTTCAGGAGGGGAAGCTGCATTTGGTTTTTCTTCTCTTCCCTTCCAGGTCCTTCTTCCGAATCATCGGTTGATCTGGGGAGTCACCAGGAGGGACAGAGGAAGTGTCCTCAGATTTACCTCAGTCTCCAGGCAATTGGGCCATAACAATACCCATACAGTGACTGCTCCCACACCACCCTCGAGACATGCAGTTCAGGTAGGACCAACTGACATTTTAGGCTTCTTCCACATGAGTAGGAATTCACTTTTTGAATAGTAAGAATTATATGTCACAGGGAGGGCATCAGGATTTTAGAGATGCTTAGGTGGGGCATGTCCAAAAAAGGTTGGGAACCACTAGATTAGATAGATGATATAGATAGATGGATGATAGATTGTGTGTGCGTGTGTGTGTACACCAGTGATGAAATCTAAAATTCTTCCCTTCATGGTTATGTGGGCGTGACTTGGTGGTCATGTGACTGGGTGGGCGTGGCTTGGTGGTCATGGTCATGTGACCAACTTTCACACTTCACACACAAACAACACAAAAGGCACAAAACTGACACACACACAATGCAAAAGCACACTAAATGGCCCCTGCAACAAGCAGGAAGCTCACAGAGCCACAAAGAGCTCAAAAACCAACATTTACACTTTACACAAAAGTAACACAAAAGCTACACAACTGACTCACACACAATGCGAAAGCAGCTGGACTTCACACAAAATGGCCCCTGCAACGACCAGGAACCTCACAGAGTCACAGAGAGGTCAAAAATCAACTATCACAGTTTACACAAAATTAACACAAAAGTTACACAACTGACTCCTATACAACTGACTTCACACAAAATGGCCCCTGCAGGAACCTCACAGAGTCACGATTAAGGCTAATAGGTAGTAAAAAATGCTTTAAAAAAGTAACCCCCCCCCCAAAAAAGGTTCCAAGATTCCCCAGCATAGCTCATTGTCAAACAGCTGATAGTCGAAACCTTTTTTTTTTAACTTTTAAAAAGCATTTTTTTACTACCAGTTGGGCGAATAGGTAGTAAAAAATGCTTTTAAAAAAGTAAAAAAAAACGGTTCATCACCTGTGACAATCAGCTGTGCCGCGCGATCGTGGGAACCTTTTTTTTTACTTTTTAAAAGCATTTTTTACTACCTGTTCCAGCGAACCGGGCAGAACCCGTAGCATTTCACCCCTGGTGTACACATATGAGTCACTTGACTGTGGGGATGTAACAACAGTTGTAAGTGTGAAAAACAGACTTAAGTAGCTTTTTTTAAACTACAAACAGTCACTAAATGAATTGTCGTAATTTGAGGACCACCTGTATTGCGGATGGCCCCTTCCTCTTCCAGACTGACAGCTCTCCAGCACGTGGCAATATTGCAAAAGGATCATGAAACCCCCTCTTCCTTTTTCTTTTTAAAACAAAATTTTATTGGTTTTTAAAAAAAATAGTCAAGGAAAGGGGTAATGGATAAAGTTACAAATTTTGACAGTTACATTATGCAGGAAATGGCCCTCTCCACCATTCTCATAACTTTCATTTATCAACACATTAGATTATTACTACTTAATAGTATTTTGTCAGCATATAAACTTTTATCTTCAAATAATTTCAATCATTTTATACCAAACAGATTTTCTAGTTCATTTTTGTGATCTGAGTTTTCTAGATGTTGCCTCTTCTCCCCCTTCCAGCAGAGCTCCGGCACCCCCCGTGTCTTGTATGTCCGGTGTAGTATCATCAGGTTTATCTAGGAGGACTTTATTTTTTTCCATGAAAGCCTCAGCCTCCATAGTTGTGTTAATTCTAACTCTCGTGTCCTCCCAGAATATTAGCATACCTTCTGGCAAAAGCCATCTAAACCACACCCCTTTCTGGTATAATTTCTTCGCTAACTGTGAATAATTTTTTCTTTTTTCTCTAACTTTCTTTGGGATCTGTTTCAGAATGGCTATTTCTCTATCCTTATATTTTAATGCTTGCCCCCTTTGTGCACTCAGAATCTCGTCTCTTGTGGTCTTTCTGAGAAATTTAATGTGTACCTCCCTTGGAACATTGTGTGTTCTGGCATATGCTGAGTTTACTCTATAAACCAGGTCCATGTCCCACCCCATCTGTTGTCTGTCTTTTTTAGTATATTCAGCCAATAAATTTGTCATAATATCCCTCAGATCTTCATCATCAGCCTCAATTACATTTTGAAATCTAAGGAAAAAAGACATCCATTCAAATTCTGTTTTTATCTGGTGGTTCTCAAGTTCTTGATTTCCTTTCTGCACCCCCTTCACCTCTCTCCTCATCTCAGCCGTCCCCTCCTCCAAAAGTTCCAGTCTCTGTGAGTTTTGGATCGCACGTTCTTGGTTCTCTCTGAGCTGCTCATTCATTTCCTTCAATTGATTTTTTAAGTCCTCCTGCCACTTTAAGAGTTGTTGAAACATCTGTTGAAAGTCCACCTCAGGGGGCTTAGGCTGGAACAAAGAAGTTGGTGTCTGTTGTCCGCTGGGGCTGGATGTCGAAGATGCCGGGGCGGAGCCAGCAAAACCTGGTTTCCCTGGTGGCGGTCTTTTAGGTGGCATTGTGGTAAACAAAGCTCAGAGATGACAATGTCAGTACAGGGAAGAAACAATTGGGAAGGTGGATAGCCAAGAGAGATCGCGAGGCAGGGAGTCTATGTAGAAAGGGACCTTTTCTCAGTTCTAACTCCGGGCAATAAAGCAATAAAATCCTTTGTTCCAAGTCCAGGGTAAAATGTAACACAAGATTTCTCTGAGTGTCACGGAGACAAAGACAAAATGCCAGCAACTTCTGTGGGTGGAGTCAAATTTCAAAGTACATGAAGATGACGGAAGTGTGCCATCTTGCCCTGCCAGCTCCGGGATCAGAAGACAACAAGCCAAAAGTTTTCAAAGTTCAAAGAAAACAGATCATCACCTCATTTCACAATTGCAGTAGAAGAAATCTGTTGTTTGCTATGAGGGTGATTCCATTCCAGGGCTCCCCCCCCCTCCTCCTCCTCTGGGGGCAGAGAGCAAAACAGTTTAAAGCCGCTTGTCCAAGGGGGGGGAATCCCCCTCCCTCCAATCACACTTCCCAGGAACAGGTTGAAAGTTTTTCTAAAGAGCTGACAGTCTTTTGTTTTCCTTCACTCATAAAGGGGAACGGGGGGGAATCTCCATCTCACCGCACTGCAACTGCGTCCTTCAAATCTTGAGTTTTCTTCCAGCTGCCTCAATGCGAAGACGCCGCGGCGCCTCCCCTCTTGCCTCCCGGTGCCTAAGGCGATGCGGGGAGCCCCCCCTGGCCGCCGCCAACACAGGGGGTCCCCCGCTACGCCGCCCCTTCCCCTCTTCCTTTTTCTTCAGTACCCCTTCAACTCCTGGGACTCTCGCCCCCCCCGGCTGTCGGACGACGTGATGAACCTGAGCAAGGAGAGCAGCGGCAGCCTGAGCGACGCCATCACAGGCAAAACCTATATCCCACTCTCCAAATCGGAAGAGGTCCGTCTCAGCCAGAACCTCCTGGCCCTCTGGAAACGGCAAGGAAACCTGTGGCAGGACAGCCACCTGCTGCCCGTGGATTCCCACAAGGCAGCCATCCTCTCGGTCATCAAGCAGCAGCCAGTGGTGGTGATCGCCGGTGATACGGGCTGCAGGAAAACCACCCGCATCCCCCAGTTGCTGCTGGAACACTTCATCCTGGAAGGCCGTGGTGCCCAGTGCAATGTGGTGGTCACTCAGCCCCGTCGGATCAGCGCCATTTCCATGGCCCAGCATGTGGCCCAAGAGCTGGGCCCCAGCCTGTGGCAGAAGGTTGGGTACCATGTGTGGCTGGAGAACAAGCTGCCATCCCGCGGGGGTGCCTTGCTCTTCTGCACCGTGGGCATCCTGCTGCGGAAACTGCAGGGCAACCTCCGTCTAGAAGGGGTCAGCCACGTGATCGTGGATGAGGTCCACGAGCGGGACGTCAACACCGACTTCCTGCTCATCCTCCTGAAGGGGATTCAGAAGCAGAATTGGCAGCTGAGACTTGTGCTCATGAGTGCCACGGGGGACAACCAAAATTTCTCGCAGTACTTCGGGGACTGTCCCGTGGTCAAAGTGCCGGGCTTCATGTATCCAGTCAAAAAATACTACCTGGAGGACATTATGTCCATGGTTGGCCGACATCGTCACTACGAGATCAAGGTGGGCGCTGGAACGATCAAAAGGAGAAGGCGCGGTGGGGACACTTCACTAACTCTTGGGTGAAAACAGGCAACCAAGAGGCCAGGACTGATGTGGGTGGGTGGAAGGAGGGATGGGTGGGTAAATAGGGATCGAGAGAGAGAAATAAAAACAGGAGATAGAGATGGATGGACCGACGGACAGATAGATAATGGATAAATAGATAGGGATAGAGAGATAGAAATGAAAGACAGATTGAATGGATGGACGGATAGGTAGGTAGATAATGAATAAATGGATAGGGATAGAGAGAAATAAAGGATGGATGGATGGATGGATGGATGGATGCGTAGATAGGACATAATGGATAAATAGATGGGGATAGAGAGATAGAAATAAAAGACAAGATAAATAGATTGGATGAACAGATGGGTAGATAGGTAAATAATGGATAAATATAGGTGAAACTCGAAAAATTAGAATATTGTGCAAAAGTTCATTTATTCCAGTAATGCAACTTAAAAGGTGAAACTAATATATGAGATAGACTCATTACATGCAAAGCAAGATAGTTCAAGCCGTGATTTGTCATAATTGTGATTATTATGGCTTACAGCTCATGAAAACCCCAAATCCACAATCTCAGAAAATTAGAATATTGTGAAAAGGTGCAATATTCTAGGCTCAAAGTGTCCCACTCTAATCAGCTAATTAAGCCATAACACCTGCAAAGGGTTCCTGAGCCTTTAAATGGTCTCTCAGTCTGGTTCAGTAGGAATCACAATCATGGGAAAGACTGCTGACCTGACAGTTGTGCAGAAAACCATCATTGACACCCTCCATAAGGAGGGAAAGCCTCAAACAGTAATTGCAAAAGAAGTTGGATGTTCCCAAAGTGCTGTATCAAAGCACATTAATAGAAAGTTATGTGGAAGGGAAAAGTGTGGAAGAAAAAGGTGCACAAGCAGCAGGGATGACCGCAGCCTAGAGAGGATTGTCAGGAAAAGGCCATTCAAAAGTGTTGGTGACTTTAACAAGGAGTGGACTGAGGCTGGAGTCAGTGCATCAAGAGCCACCACACACAGGTGAGGTGGAAACTCCCCCCCCCTTCCCTTGTTTGTTGGAAACAAAAGGAAAGAAAAAAAAACCTGCCAGCTGCTTTTAAAATCGCTTTCGACTTGGCTGGAGAAGCGTGACTGGAGGGAGGGGGATTTCCCCCCCCCCCCCTCGGACAGGCAGCTTTAAATCCTTTTGCTCTCGGCCCTAGAGGAGGAGGAAGGGAGAGAGCCAACTAATGATTTCGCGCTCATAACGAAGGCGGATTTTGGATTTTAACTTTATAAATGAGGTGATGATCTGAAAACTCTGGAAGCTTTGTAAACTTTCTGTTATGCCTCTAAACCCCGAAGCTGGCAGGGCAAGATGGCACACTTCCCCTGTCTTTATAAACATTGAAAACTGACTCCACCTATAGAAGTTCAGGCTTCCTGTCTTTGTCCTCCGTGACACTCAGACAAATCTCCTCTTGAATCGGATCTCCCTGGAACAAAGGACTTTTTTGCTCTACTGCCAGAAGTAATTAGAATAATTCCCCTCTGCTTGGACTCCTAGCCTCCTGAACTCTCTTGGCGGTTTCCCTCCTTAATTTCCTCTCTGTATTGACTTTGAACTTTTGCTGCTCAACATAATGCCACCTAAAAGACCACCCCCGGGGAAGCCGGGCTTTGCTGTCTCCGCCCCAACATCTACAGTGTCCAGTCCGAGCTGACAACAAACGTTAACATCACTGATGCAGCCCAAACCTGCTGAGACGGATTTTCAACAGATGTTCCAACAAATTTTAAACGGACAGGAGGACATAAAAAGTGAATTAAAGGAGATGAGAGAGCAGCTTAAAGCGAACCAAGACCAGACGAGTAAAAATACACAGAGACTGGATCTTTTGGAGGGAGGGACGGCTGAGATGAGGGGGGAGGTGCAAGGGGTGCAGAAGGGGAGCCAGGAGATTGAAATCCAGCAAATGAAAACAGAATTTGAAAGAATGTCCTTTTTCCTTAGGTTTCAAAATGTAGTGGAGGCAGATGATGAAGATTTAAGGGACATCATGACAAACATTTTGGCTGAATACATTCAGAAAGAAAAACAACAGATGGGATGGGAACTGGATCTGGTCTACAGAGTAAATTCAGCATATGCTAGAACACATAATGTTCCCAGGGAGGTACATGTTAAATTTCTCAGAAAGACCACAAGAGATGAGATCCTGAGTGCGCAAAGAGGGCAAGTGTTGAAATATCAAGATAGAGAAATAACCATTCTGAAACAGATCCCCAAGAAAGTGAGAGAGAAAAGAAAAAAATTATTCGCAATTAGCGAAGAAGCTTTACCAGAAGGGGGTGTGGTTTAGATGGTTGATGCCTGAAGGTATGTTAATATTCTGGGAGGATACAAGAGTTAGAATCAATACAACTATAGAGGCTCAGGCCTTTATGGGAAAAAATAAAGCACTTCTAGGTAAACATGATGATCCTACACCAGACACACGGGAGGGGCCGGAGCCCTGCTGCCGCGGGGAGAAGGGGCAATACCAAGAAAACTCAGATCACAAAAATGAATAAGGAAATCGGTTTGATATAAATTGATTGAAATTATTATCTGAATTTATATGCTGACAAATTACTATTATGTAATATTGAATTATTTGTGTAAATGAATACTATGAGTACGGGGGGCGGGGACACCCTTCACACATTGTAACTGCCAAAATTTGTAATCCATTCCAATACCCCTTTCCTTTTTATTTTTAAAAAAACCAATAAAACTTTGTTTATAAAAAAAAAAGAGCCACCACACACAGACGGATCCTGGACATGGGCTTCAAATGTCGTATTCCTCTTGTCAAGCTGCTCCTGAACAACAAACAATGTCAGAAGTGTTTTACCTGGGCTAAAGAGAAACAGACCTGGTCTGTTGCTCAGTGGTCCAAAGTCCTCTTTTCTGATGAGAGCAACTTTTGCATCTCATTTGGAAACCAAGGACCCAGAGTATGGAGGAAGAATGGAGAGGCACACACTGCAAGATGCTTGAAGTCCAGTGTGAAGTTTCCACAGTCTGTGTTGATTTGGGGAGCCATGTCATCTGTTGGTGTTGGTCCACTGTGCTTCATTAGGTCCAGGGTCAATGCAGCCGTCTACCAGGAGATTTTGGAGCACTTCATGCTTCCTTCCGCAGACGAGCTTTATGGGGATGCTGACTTCATTTTCCAGCTGCCCACACTGCCAAAAGCACCAAAACCTGGTTCAATGACCATGGGATTACTGTGCTTGATTGGCCAGCAAACTTGCCTGACCTGAACCCCATAGAGAATCTATGGGGCATTGCCAAGAGAAAGATGAGAGACATGAGACCGAACAATGCAGAAGAGCTGAAGGCCGCTATTGAAGCATCCTGGTCTTCCATAACACCTCAGCAGTGCCACAGGCTGATAGCTTCCATGCCACATCACATTGAGGCAGTAATTGCTGCAAAAGAGGCCCAAACCAAGTACTGAGTACATATGCATGCTTATACTTTTCAGAGGTCCGATATTGTTCTATGTACAATCCTTGTTTTATTGATTGCATGTAATATTCTAATTTTCTGAGATGGTGGATTTGGGGTTTTCATGAGCTCTAAGCCATAATCATCACAATTATGACAAATCACAGCTTGAACTATCTTGCTTTGCATGTAATGAGTTTATCTCATATATTGGTTTCACCTTTTAAGTTGCATTACTGAAATAAATGAACTTTTGCACGATATTCTAATTTTTCAAGTTTCACCTGTAGATAGGGATAGAGCAGGGGTCTGCAACCTTAAACACTCAAAGAGCCATTTGGACCCGTTTCCCACAGATAGGAGCCACAAAACCTGGGTGGGCGTGACCAACCTGTCACTCACTCCCAGTCACATGAAGCCCCCCAGCCATGCCTACCCAGCTGGTCATTATGGCAGAGAACCAGAAACCCACAACCCCCCCTTTCTCTCCTCCCCCCTCTCTGTATGTATGTTTCTCTCCCACTCTCCCTGTATCTCTATCTTTCCCCCCTCCCCCCTCTCTATATCTATGTCTCTTTCTCTCCCCCTCACACCTCTCTCCCCTTTCTGTATCTCTGTGTATCTCTCCCTCTCTCTTCCCTCTCTCTCCCCCTCTCTCTCTGTATCTCTCCCTCCCTCTCTTCCCCTCTCTCTCTCCACCCCTCTCTGTATCTCTCTGTCTCTCTCTCCCCCTCTTTCCCCTCTCTCTGTATCCCTCTGTTTCTCTCTCCCTCTCTCTCTCCCCTCCTCTCTCTGTATCTCTCTCTCCGTCTCTCACTGTATCTCTGGGTCTCTTTCTCTCCCCCACTTCCCCTCTGTATCTCTCGCTCCACTCTGTAACTCTCTCTGTTTCTCTCCCCCCCCCCCCCATATCTCTCTGCGCGTGTGTGACTCTCAGAAAACCCAGCAAGCTCTCCATGGGGCACTTCGCTACTCCTTTTCTTTCTTCCTTTTGGAAATCCGGGCTGGCTGAGGAATGAGCGCAAGCCGTGGTGGAGGTTTCCCTCCTCCCCTCCTTCTCCTCTCCTGCGCACACTCCGGGTCCTGCCACAGCCAGCCAGGGGGTCACGAGAGGAGTGGGGGAGGAGGAGAGAAGCCTCCACCTCGGCTTGTGCTCTTTCCTCAGCCAGCCTGGATTTCCAAAAAGAAGAAACCAAAGGAGTAGCGGAGAGCCCCAAGGAGAGCTCCCTGGGCTTTCCAAGAGAGTGAGAAGAGACACAGAGACAGGGAGCGATAGAGAGATACAGACACACACACAAAGAGATATAGAGAAACACAGAGAGGGAAGGAGAGCGGCTGATGGGTGAGCATCTTTGGTGACGACCCTCCGGCTTTCTCTGAGCCTGACCCCCTTGGTGGATGTGCGAGGTTCGGCAGAGCCAGCCCCCGTCTCCAAGGTGGGGTGTGGGAGGAGTCACTGGATGGGTATTATCACAGCCCAATTGCCTGGAGACTGAGGTAAATCTGAGGACACTCCCTCTGCTCCTCCTTCTGACTCCCCAGATTAACCTCAGTCTTCGGCCAAAAAGGAGCTATTTCCTGACTCTCCGGATTTTTTTCTATTTTCCTAAAAACTTTAAAGTTGTTTACCTTCTTCCTATCCTCCTACCTCTCTCTCCTGTGCTCTCTCCCTGCCTACACGAGCCACGCTCGCCGCAGTTTTTGTGGGCCCCGAGCCACTGGCCTCGGTGGGGGGGGGGGGCTGAGCTCGCACGCTGCCACCAACCTCACCGGAGCAGCGATCCAGCAAGGACAGCGTGGGATCTTCTCTCCAGACTCAGCGGCGAGGAAGCAGCGGCTCGATCAGAGCCGGCTCAGGCAATCGGACCGCGTGGTCGGCGGTCGCCATTTTGAAGGCAAGAGCGGATGTGCAAGGTGCAGAAAGGCGTGCTGGTCGCAGCTGCCACATTTCAAGCACTGCAACCACCCAGGAGGGCTAGCCGGGCCTGAGCTCCGCCGGTAATCTGGGGAGGGCCCATTGTGCCAGCGGTGCACCAGTCTACGTTTGCCCCGCGGATTGGCGGGTGACTGTTAGGAGCGCGGATTCTAAGGAGCGCCGAATCCGCGCGATAGAAGAGACTGGCATTATCAGAGAGGAGGTAGAGAGAGAGAATCAGAGAATTGTGAATACTGCGATGGCGGAGGCCACCAGGAGCAGAGGAGCGGCTGCTCCAAGCTTCCCAAGGGGATCAGACCAGGGCGAGGGAACCACTCAGGAGGTAGGCCCTGGGTCGAGGGGGAGGTCCATTCCAAGGAAGTGTTCCTCCAAATCCTCCAGGAAGGAAGGGCCCAGGCAAGAGGCTCCCCTGACCAGAGCGGCTGGTAGGAGGGCCAGGGATATCATTAGCCCTTCCCCAGCCAGATCACATTCCTCCCGCAGGCCTTCGCCCCTGCATGAGGAGCCTGGCTCTCCAGGCCCAGAGAGAGACTCCAGGGAGGGCAGCCCCCTATCTCCTCCCTTATCACCATCCAACTCCCCTAGGGCCAGGGGGGATCCCTTTGGTCGCAGGGCAGCAGGTTCCCCCAGGCAACGCTTAGCCCCTCAATCTCATAGCAGAGATAGCAGGGAACCTCCAAGCCTCTCCCCTGCCTACCCAGAGCTCCCTGAAAGCTTCCAAACAGTGCTAGCCAGAGCCATTGCGGATGGCATTGCTTCAGGCATGCAACACCAATTTCAGGGAGCCAGGCACAGATCTACGCTTGGAGCCCCACGAGAACAGGTAACCCAGCCAGAGCCCTCGGGCTTCAGGGACTTCAGAGCCTCCTCTCCCTCCACTGCTAGCGAGGGCTCAGAATCAGAGGGGGAGGAGCAGAAGGACCTTGGGTTCTCAGAGGATGAGGAGGCCATCACTCCAGAGGCCCCTACCATTACAGGGTTATTTCCTCCTTCCTTATTCAGTTCCTTGCTACGCAAGGCCAAGGCCACCGCTGACTTGGACCCCACTCCTCCTGCTAGCCAGGACTCCTCCACTCCCAGTACCAGTGGGGGTAAGAGGAAGGGCCCTTTCCACAGACCCCAGGTGGAGAAGGAGGAGATTCCCACTCCAGACCTTTTCATGGAGGTCCTCAAGTCACAGTGGTCCAAGCCCGGATCGTTCCCCACACCAGGTAGCAATGATCATAGATTTTATAATCTGAATGCCTCTTTCACACAAGCCCTACAGGTTCCTCCCGTGGATGCCCCAGTAGCAGCCTTGGCTTCTTCCTCTGCCGTGGTGACAGGGGATATATCCAACTGCCTGAAGGCAGAAGACAGGAGAGCGGAACTGGTCATGCGCAAGACCTTCCAAGCTGTCTCTTGGGCGATCAAGGCGGCCGCGGCCGCATCTTTCTTTAATAGGTCCACTCTTCTTTGGCTGGAGCAGATTTGTGACAGGACACCAGCATCAGACGTGAGACTTCAGCAGGATATCACGAAGTTGATGGCTGCGACTCAGTTCTCAGCGGACGCCACCCTGGACATGGTAAAGTATTCTTCCAGGGCTTTGTCATCCTCAGTGGCATCCAGACGTCTGCTGTGGCTACGGCACTGGCAGGCTGAATTCCGGGTGAAGTGGCATCTGGCGGAGGCAGATTACATGGGGGACAAGCTTTTCGATCCGGCCCTGGATCCAGGGACAAGAACAAGAGGAAAGTCTTCCCGTCCACGTCCAGATGCGCAGATCACAGGGCGACACCCTACTCCAGGAGACCCTCCTATCGACTCCCTGAGCACGATCCTCAGCAACAGAGGTACTCTGCCCCCAGGTACCCCAGGCAGGGGGATAGGCAATTTTCTAGGGATAGATATAGGTTCCAGCAGCCCGGCAGGTGGCCCTTTCGAGTGGGGGGCGGCTGCCCCTTCCGCAGAACCAAGTGATTCGGGACGGAATCACCCCATTGGCGGCCGCCTTTCCATCTTTGCGGACCACTGGGAGGGCATCACTACAGATGCCTGAGTCCTCCAGACAGTCAGGACGGGTCTCCATCTGGAGTTCCATTCCCAACCCCCCAATAGATTCTGCACCTTTCCTTCCTCCAAGAACCCAGCCAAGCACAATCTCATGCGCAAGGCCATTCATCACCTTCTGGAGATTAAAGCAGTAGAACCAGTCCCGGAGGGGGAGAGGGAGTCTGGGTTCTATTCCCACCTGTTCCTAGTCCCCAAGATCTCGGGGGGTTGGAGGGCCATCCTGGATTTCAAGTTAGTAAACTCCAGGATTGTGTATCGGAAATTTAAAATGGCCTCCCTCAAGTCCATTCTGGAGAGGATCAGACAAGGGGACTTCCTGGCCTCCATCGATCTCACGGAGGCGTATCTCCACATCATGATTGTCCCTGAGCACCGCAGGTTCCTCAGGTTCTCGTATCAGGGCTCTCATTACCAATACAGGGCTCTTCCCTTCGGGCTGGCCTCCGCCCCCAGGACCTTCACCAAGGTACTGTCCGCAGCTGCGGCCTACCTTCGTTCCTTCCCGGTTTGCCTACACTGTTACCTTGATGACATCCTAGTTCTAGCCCCCTCGGTGGTTCGGGCAGAAGGGGATCTCAGTACCACCATTAGCACTCTAAGATCCCTGGGGTTCTTGATTAATCTCGAGAAGAGCCATCTAGCCCCCTCCACCAGACTTCAACATCTGGGAAACATTATTGATTCGGTGGAGGGCAAGGTGTTCCTATCTTAGGAGTGTAGGGACAGCATTGTGGAATTGGTTCAAGAGATTCGCAGGTCTCGATCTGTTCCCGTAGCTCTACTTTTCAGGTTTCTCGGGAAGTTCATCTCCTGCATCGGGATCATCCCTTGGGCTCGTCTCCACGCCAGAGAGTTGCAGTGGTTCCTACTTCCCCACCAGAGGAACGGAACAAGAGATGCAAGCTTCAAGGTCCTGGTGACTCCACAGGTGCTTCTCTCCCTCCGCTGGTGGCTGTCTCCGGCCCTGGCCAAGGGTTCCCTTTTCAGGGAGCCAGACAGGCTGGTCCTAACGACGGATGCGAGTCTGTTCGGCTGGGGGGCCCACTTGCAGTCCCAGTTGGCCCAGGGTCGGTGGACCCCGACGGACCTGCGGAGGAATATCAACTGGCTGGAGCTCAGAGCGATCCACCTAGCTCTTCGGCGGTTCAAGCAGATGGTCGTCGGGAACCACATTCTGGTACTGACGAACAACGTGGCAGCCAAGGCCCGCAAAAACAAGCAGGGAGGGACCCAATCTGTGGCCCTTCGCGACGAGGCAAGACGTCTCGGAGGCTGGGCGGAGTGGAACCTCCTGTCAATCCGAGCAGAGCACATCTCCGGAGTGGAAAACCAACAGGCGGACTGGATCAGCAGGGAGACAGTAGACCACAGGGAGTGGCAACTTCATCCCAATATCTTCAACCAGATCTGCCAGAGGTTCGGCTACCCATCGGTGGATCTCTTCGCCTCCCCATCGAACGCCCAGCTTCCGAGGTTCATCTCGAGATTCCCAGCACAGGGGACGATTGACACCGACTCCCTACGATGCAGATGGCCGGCAGGCCTCCTTTACGCCTTTCCTCCCCTTCCCCTAGTTCCTGGGGTCTTGAGGAAGTTAGTGGTCATCAGCACCATTGAGGCTTCTAGGAGGAGATCCACCACCCGCATCTACAATGCGACCTGGATGTCCTTTGCAGCATGGTGCCAGACTTCCCAGATAGATCCTTCGTTGGCATCAGTCCCTCAGGTACTGGAATTCCTCCAGGACGGACTGGAGAAAGGGCTGGCCCACAGCACCCTCCGTAGGCAGGTCTCCGCCCTAGCCACTATTCTTCAGGGTGGGGGGGATCCCAGTCCCTGTCACAGGTTCCGGTCATCAAGAGATTTCTCCGAGGGGCGGCCAATCTCCGGCCCCCAGTGATCCACCGTTTTCCCTCCTGGGACCTTCCCACGGTGCTCCAGGCACTCCTGGAGGCGCCTTTCGAACCCCTTAGAGAGGTTAGCCTTCAATTCCTCACCCTCAAGGTGGTCTTCCTCATGGCGATCACCTCAGCCAGGAGGATGTCCGAGCTTAACGCTCTTTCCACCAGGGCAGATCTATGTACCTTTCACAACAACAGGGTTGTGCTTAGGGTCGATCCAGCCTTCATGCCCAAGGTCAATTCTCCATTCCATAGGGGCCAGGAGGAAATCCTGCCGGATTTCTGTCCTTCCCCTGCGACAGAGAGAGAGGTCCTGGCACCGTTTGGATGTGAGAAGGGCTCTGCGCATCTACATGAAGCGCACAGCCCCCTTCAGGCATTCCGAGGCTCTGTTTGTCTCCTTCCATTCCTCAGTTCGGGGCGTCAAGGTCTCCCCGACCACCATCAGCAGGTGGATCAAGTTAGCCAAGGCCTACAAGGCGCGGGGGCTACCCGTGCCGCAGGGCATCACAGCTCACTCCACCAGGAGCGCTGCCACCTCGGCGGCCTGGGCCACCCAAGCTCCCATCGAGGACATCTGTAGGGCTGCCGCCTGGTCCTCACCATCACCCTTCATCAGACACTACAGGCTAGATATGTATGCCTCAGCCGAGGCATCTTTCGGGAGAAGGGTCCTTCATAGTGTGCTGGACACTCGGGAAACTCAGGCCCAATGATCCCTCCCATGGACATCTAGCTTTCGTATGTCCCATCCAGTGACTCCTCCCACACCCCACCTTGGAGACTGTCAGTTGGTCTTACCTGAACTGCATGTCTCAAGGGTGGTGTGGGAGCAGTCACTTCCCGCCCTCAGGCGCCCTTGCGCCGGGCCTGAGCAGGTAGATATGATCAGTCAGGGACCGGGAAGGGAGTTGGGTGTCTCTGTCGCTTCCTTTACAGGTTCCTCTTCATCCAGACCATCGGTTTATCTGGGGAGTCAGAAGGAGGAGCAGAGGGAGTGTCCTCAGATTTACCTCAGTCTCCAGGCAATTGGGCTGTGATAATACCCATCCAGTGACTGCTCCCACACCACCCTTGAGACATGCAGTTCAGGTAAGACCAACTGACATTTTCCCACTGCCCTGAGCTTAAAGCCATGGCTGGGCACTGCGGGCCCGTCCCCCTTTCCATTGTCGCCTCCTCCCAGATCCCATTCCCACGGTGCAAGCCCTTGTGTTAGCGAGGCCATCGTCGGTCGCAGCTGGGTTGGGTCAGTGTTTCGAGGCGGAGAGTAGATTGCGCATCTCCCCAAGGCACCGAGGCACACCCCGCATCAACAAGAGCCGGAAGAAGCTCCAGCAAGAGTGAGGTGCTGGAGAAGCAGCCCCGGCCCCTTTTCCATCCCCCATCGTTACCCTTACATTCTCAGGTGAGGCGAAGTGTGACGGGGAGGGGAGGGGCCAGCCAGTGATGGGAGAGGGAGCCAGAGCAGAGGGCCCAAAGAGTTGCAAGCAGCTCCGGAGCCACGGGTTGCCGACACCCGGGATAGAGAGAGAAATAAAAGACAGATTGGATGGATAGATGGATAGGTAGAAAGGTAGATAATGGATAAATAGATAGGGATAGAGAGATAGAAATAAAAGACAGATAGATTGGATAGATGGATGGCTGGATAGGTAGATAGATAATGGATAAATAGATAGGGGTAGAGAGAGAAATAAAAGATGGATAGGTAGATAGGATATAATGGATAAATAGGGGTAGAGAGATAAAAATAAAGACAGAGATAAATAGAGATGGATGGGTAGATAATGGATAGATAGGGATAGGGAGATACAAATAAAGACAATCAGAAAGATACATAGATACGGACAGATGGATAGTAGTAGATACGTACGTATATTCAGCTACATATGTCTTGCTTAGCAACATAAATGTTGGACTGCATTTTGGACGTAAGTCGAGGACTGCCTGTCCCGTGTCACTTTTTCACACATACACACACCCTCCAAAGCAATTGGAAGATGAATGCATCGTGGACCTTGAGCTGATCGCTGATCTCGTCCTTCAGATCGATGCCCACAGTGAATCAGGTGGGTGCTCCTCTTCCTTCCCCTGTTGCTCTACCGTGGTGGAGTCACCAGAGAAGTGGGTCCAAGCTGGGTTTGCAGGGGAGAATTTACAGGGGTTGCTTTGGTTTGAGTTGGGGAGAACCAATGACAGTTCGTTTAGCCGAACCTGGTTAGCAAAACTGGCAAATCCCATGGCTTTATCTTAGGGGAGGGCCGTTCGGGGTTGGGGGGGGTCACAAGAGAAACGGGGATTGTGTTGGAAAGCAGGACCAATGGAGTGTGAACACCCACGTGTGTAATTGGAAAATAATAATAATAATGGGAAAAAATGGAAGCATAGTGAAAGCATTAGCAAAGGATGACGGTTACAAATACCTAGGTATATTGGAAGCAAATAACATCTTGAATGGAAAAGTCAAAGAGTCAACGCAAAAGGAATACATCAGGAGGGTCCGCAAAATATTGAAATCAAAGCTGAATGCTGGAAACGTAATTAAAGCCATTAATACATGGGCAGTTCTAGTGATACGCTACTCAGGTAGAATCATCAACCGGACTTTGGCTGAACTGGAAAACCTGGACCGGAAAACGCGCAAACTTTTGAATATGCATCACGCTTTTCATCCACAAAGTGACATCGACAGGTTGTACCCACCACAAAAAATAAGGGGCAGGGGGCTATTGCAAATCCATCAAACTGTAGAAGAAGAAAAACAAAGTTTGAATGATTATGTGAACCAAATTACAGAAAAATTGCTACAGGCTGTGAAAACTGAGAACAGCATAAAAACAACAGAAACAAAGGCAGAATATAAGGAAAAACAGCTGGATGACAGATTAAATAGATGGAAAACCAAAGCTTTGCATGGACAGCACTTGAAAAACATTGAAGGAAAATGTGATGACAACGTGACATGGACATGGCTTAAGATGACTTTACAATACAATAGCAGAGTTGGAAGGGACGTTGGAGGTCTTCTAGTCCAACCCCCTGCCTAGGCAGGAAACCCTATACCGTTTCAGACAAATGGCTATCCAACATCTTCTTAAAGACTTGGAGAATAGTTTGACTCCCTCTTCTTTGTGCCAACCCCTGAGATATTGGAACACTGCTATCATGTCTCCCCTAGTCCTTCTTTTCATTAAACTAGACATACCCAGTTCCTGCAACCGTTCTTCATATGTCTCCAGTCCCCTAATCATCTTTGTTGCTCTTCTCTGCACTCTTTCTAGATTCTCCACATCTTTTCTACATCGTGGCAACCAAAACTGAATGCAGTATTCCAAGTGTGGCCTTACCAAGGCATTATAAAGTGGTATTAACACTTCACGTGACCTTGATTCTATCCCTCTCTTTATGCAGCCTAGAACTGTGTTGGCTTTTTTGGCAGCTGCTGCACACTGGTGGCTCATATTTAAAAGGTTGTCCACTAGGACTCCAAGATCCCTCTCACAGTTACTACTATTGAGCAAGTTACCACCTATACTGTACCTGTACATTTTGTTTTTCTTGCCTAAATGTAGAACCTTACTCTTTTCACCATTGAATTTCATTTTATTAGATAGCGCCCAATGTTCAAGTTTGTCAAGATCCTTCTGTATCTTAAGCCTGTCTTCTGGAGTGTTGGCTATTCCTGCCATCTTGGTGTCATCTGCATTACTTCTAGGTGTTCACTAATTCGTTGCTTGATTATCTTTTCCAGAACCTTTCCTGGTATTGAGGTCAGGCTGATAGGTCTGTAGTTTCCTGGATCTATTTTGTTTCCTTTTTTGAAGATGGGAACCACATCAGCTCTTTTCCAGTCCTCTGGCAGTTCCCCGGTGCTCCAGGATCTCTGAAAGATATAGTTCAGTGGTTCTGAGATCTCATCTGCCAGCTCCTTCAGAACCCTGGGGTGTAATCCGTCCGGTCCTGGTGATTTGAACTCGTCTAGGGTAGACAGGTGCTCACTTATCATTTTCTTCCCTATTTCAATTTATGTTCCTAATCTGATTTTTGTGGTGCTGTTTTTGATAGGTTGAACTGTTTTATCCCTTTGTGTAAAGACAGATGCAAAAATGAGTTAAATAGTTCTGCTTTCTCCCTGTTGCTTGTCACCTTTTTTGCCACTTTCTCCCAGCAATGGACCAATTGTTTCCTTAACTGTTGGAAGAAGCTTTTTTTGTTATTTTTTACTTTTGTGGCAAGCCTTTCTTCATTGTGAGCCTTAGCTTTCCTCACTTCATCTTTACATGCTTGGGCTATTTGCTGATATTCTGCCTTAGTTATGTTCCCCCCTTTCCACTTTTTGTACTTATCTTTTTTGTCTTTCAATTTGTCAGAGAGTTCTTTATGCAGCCATGCTGGTTTCTTTTGGGAGCTGTTATTTTTCTTCTTCGTTGGTATTGTGCTAGACTGGGCTTTTGTAATCTCATTTTTCAAAATTTCCCAAGCTTCTTGAGTTGTTTTCCCCTTGAGGATTCTCATCCATGGAATCCTTCCCAAACTCTCTCTAGGTTTATTGAAATTAGCTCTCTTAAAGTCCAAGACTCTAGTTTGACTTTGTTCTACTACTTGTGTTTGCATAATGTTGAATTCCAGTATTGCATGGTCACTTGCCCCCAGGATTCCTGTGGCTTCAACACCTTCTATCATTTCCTCTCTGTTAGTGAGAATTAAGTCCAATTTGGCTTATCCCCTAGTTCTCTTCTCTACATTTTGGGAAACAATGTTGTCTGCTAGGTTCATTAGGAACCTGTTGGATCTTCCACTTGGTGCAGAGTTTGTTTCCCAGTTGATGTCAGGGTAGTTAAAATCCCCCATTACTATTGTGGTGTGCTTCCTACATACCTTAGTTAGCTGACTAGCAAAAAGTTCATCTACTTCCTCTGCTTGGTTGGGTGGCCTGTAGTATAGACCTATGGCAATGTCATTTCCCCCCCAACCTTTAATATTGACCCAAATGCATTCAAGATAGTTCTCATCATTGTTGTGCTCTATTTCTGTAGAGATGTAGTTATTTCTTATATATAGTGCAACTCCACCTCCTCTTTTATTTGGTCTATTTCTTTTAAATAATTTAAATCCTTCTAGATGTATGTTCCATTTGTCGGTTTCATCCCACCAAGTTTCTGTAATGGCAACAATATCGTATCTGCCCACTTTTATGTGACTTTCTAATTCGCCCTGTTTATTCCTCATACTCTGTGCATTGGTGTATAGACATTTGAGTCCATTTTGATTGACCCTGTGTTTACTGTCTACATAACTTGTGTTATGCCTGACTGCCCCTATTTTCTTGCCACTTGTATGATTCATGCACATGGTATGGCACTCACTATTAAATGTTTGGTTTTGCTTGACAGCGGGAGTGACAATCTTACCCGCACAAACGTATGTGTTACATGCACTGAAAACTCTATGAATTTTAAATTGCTGGGGACAGAAATGTTCTGTATCAATTAATTCTCTGTCCCTGCTGTTCAGTTTAAATGTTTATCCAGAAAATCTGTGGATTTAATGCTAAGTAACTCAGTCCCTTTCTTGGATGGGTGCAAACCATCTCTTTTGTACAGTTTTTCATTGGACCAGCTGCAGACATCATGACTAATAAAAGCAAAGCCTTCCCTTTTACACCACTCCTTTAGCCACACATTAAACTCTGCTACACGCTTGCCCTTCCCTTTTTGTTCCTTATATACTGGTAAAACCTCTGAAAAGATAAGCCTACAACCTATACTACTAAGTTCATACCCCAAGCTCTGGAAATCATTCTTCACATAAAGTACATCTTTTTGGGACAGATCATTTGTGCCAAGATGTATAATAGCATCAACGTCACAGTCCTTACTTGCATTCTTGACTATCTTAAAAATATGCCTCTTGTCTCTGCTGACAGTAGCACCTGGCAGACACCTGACCTCTTTCAAAACCTCCATATCCTTTCTTTCATTCTCTATGATGGCTTTCTTCATCAAGAAAGAAATGGAAGGTTTAATGCTGGCTGCTCAAGAACAAGCACTACAAACTAATGCCATGAAAGCGAAGATACAAAAATCCACTGACAATCCAAACTGTCGACTTTGCAACAACAAAGTTGAAACTGTTTCACGTTTAATATGTGAATGCAGCAAAATTGCACAAACTGACTACAAACCTAGACACAACCGAGTTGCTAAATTAATCCACTGCTCATTATGTAAAAAATACAATTTAACTGTATCCAAAAAGTCATGGGAGCACAAAGTGGAAGAAGTTAATGAGAAGGTGAAGATCTTGTGGGACTTTTGAATACAGACGGATTGTCATTTGGAACACAACACGCAAGATATCACGGTTGTAGAGGGCCGAAACGTGCAATTTATTGACATCGCAGTACCAGGAGATGCCATAGTCGAAGAAAAAGAAATGGAAAAAATTGTGAAATACCGCAACCTGGACATGGAAACTACCCAATTATGGATGAAGCATGTAACAGTGATATCCATTGTCATTGGGGCACTTGGTACCATGTCCAAGAATTTTATAAGATACATCAACAAATTGCAGCTTCCTGGACTTCCGGTTGTTCCTGGTGCCGATGGCAGGCTTTTTTTTGAGCCTGTCAGATCAAGAGACAGTTAGAGGTGTTTTTTTACGATCTTTAACACCTCGGACACTCGTAAATTCTTGGAATTTATGAGGGAGAGATTCAGCTGCTGGGTTGAGCCCTCGTGTACCCTCCGGAGTCCGGAGTCCGACGAGGTTTGCCCCCCTTCGCAGTTGTTGTATTCTCCTGCCTTTTTGATAACCTCTGCTAATTAGCAGAACCAGTCGCCGGGAGCAGCCTTAACATCTTAACATCTTAACATCCCAAGAAGGAAGCAAGACTTTTGCAAGTATTTTAAGTTTTAATTGGGGGAAAAAAAAAAGAAATCTCTTTAAAAAGAACGCTACTGCTGAGTTCGAGAGGCGTGGGCTTAGAACAAAGGATTCAAAATGGCGTTGATTTATAGCTGAAAACCTACAGAAAACGAAAGCTAATTACCTGCTGATAGCCGGGGCAGTAAAGGCGGAACGGCTGAAACAACCCTAACTATTAACAATCTTTAAGCCAGTTTACATAACCTGAACTACTTAAATGTCAAAGTTTTAATTTCGAGCAACTTAGAAAGAAACATTTGCAAGTATTAATTTACAGCTGAATACCTAAGGAAAACGAAAGTTAATTGAATGGTGACAGCTAGAGGCGGCTGTAAGAATTATTAATTATGGCAACGGAACAAAAAGCCTCATCGGGTGCTACAATAAATTATCAGGATTTCAAGGACTTTATAAGGGAAGAAAATGCTTTTTTACGCAAAGAAATTAAGGAGGTTAAAGAAATGGTTCAGGATACCATTAAAAAACATGATCAACTTAATAAAAAATTACACACTTTAGCCACAGGTCTGTCAGAAGTTGTTCTTAAGGTGGACAGCAAAGTTGATCATCTGGCTTTGGATTTGGAAACTAAAACGAAGGAAACAGATTTGAAATTTGTTGAAATGGAGGGGAATATGCAGAGGATGGAGAAGGAGATTATCATGATGCAATTCAGATCTATGGAGTACGCTGTTAGACTGAGGGGTATCAGAGAAAACCCCAGAGAGGACTTAAGAAAAGTTTGTGCTGATGCTCTGGCCACGTTATTGAA